>NC_057814.1:267748925-268048925 GCF_018294505.1 Triticum aestivum | reverse complement strand
GATGGGTCTCTCTCTCACACACACACACTCACACACACGCACACACACGCGCACACGCACAAGTGGGACCCATTGAATTATTTATTTGCTCGTGATAGCCTTTAATTAGGTTCCACTGTAATCTAACTTTTTTCTTAAGTTATTAATTGAGCTCAGTGACTTCAAAAAGTTGTACAGAAGCCTTGTTTGGGCCTTTCCGGCGTCGCTGAATGTGGGCTGAGTAACCATGTTAGGTTGTACTGTACTACACAGGCCTTTTTTTTAACATCAGCAATGCAACTGGGCCGACAGTTGTACACAATATCCGGGTCCACTTGTTATTCTCCGCCCCGCTGGGCTGCAAACTTTCCTAGGAGGTATGCATTAGGCTTAACAAGAAAATGGAGTTTAGGAAATAATAAATGGGATGTAATTATAATAACTGGACAGTTACTATGCACCAAACACGTAATTAGTTTGAAAAATATATTATTTTTGGAATTTGAAAATTTTAATTTCATTACTTGTTGCGAGCGCAATATTTCGTTGGATTTTAACATAATACAACTTTATTTTGAAATTATATTTAACCTGACTAGAAATTTCGGATAGAAATATTTCGGATCCCATCAAAATGTGGGAATTGTCTTTGAATTCTGTTTTGAGCGGTAGTTTGAAATTATTAATCGTTGTCCTAGCTAGAAGTTGGGCTGTACTTTTAACAAACTGTAAATGGGCTGTAGTAAATTCCATTAGAATTAAAAAATGGGCTGTACATTCTTACAAATCGCAAATGGGCTATATGTTCTCTGCCAAATCCGAGCTGTGGGCCTACTAAGTTGACGTGTACCAAGGGCTTCGTCAACTTAGTCAATATAAACAATTCTAGCTGCAGTGATCGCACGATGTCCATCCAATGGTTGTAGTGCTTCTTCAACCTCTGGTCTTCTTGCTCCAGCCGCCCAAAGCAGCGCCGGTCGTGTCGCGTGCTCCTGCCTCCCGTGGCCGGCTGTGATGCCGCGGAGGCCTCACCGCCCCGTACTACTCCCACCGCTGGCCAGGCCATCCCTCTACTCACCCACACCTCCTGTTATTCTGCAGCAACGACAGCCTCACACCGCAGCCGAACCAGTGAACCCTCGTACTCCTCTCCACGCGGGCTTCCACTGCTGCGTCTTCCCCGGCTCCGCGTCGTCCCCTTCCTAGGCCTCGCCGTCGTCCAGACCACCGCCCTGGTGCTCTCGGCGCGGCGTGGTCAACATGGTCAACGACCGACTTCCATCGGAAGAGTACTGTACGTGGAGAGGCTGACAGCTGGGTCTAGGCAGCTGCAAGGAAGTGCCTCCTTATTACGTGCAAAATAATTATTCCTCCACCTGATAGCAGGGACCCACCTGACGGGCCACCTTATTTCGCAAAAAAAACGTTTCCCCCCTGACTGCTGGGACCCACCGTACGGGCCAGCGTATTTCGCGAAAAAAAGTTCCCCCCGCTGTCAGCTCGGACCCATCGGAAGTGCCTCCTTATTACGCACAAAAAATGAATACTCCCCCTGCTAGCTGGGACCCACCATGGTGGGAGGCTGACTTGTGGGCCTACTAAGTTGACTGGGACGGGGGCCTTTGTCAACTTTAGTCAATATGAACGATTCTAGCTCCAGTGACCGTACGATGTCCATCCAACGGCCATAGTGCTTCTTCAACCTCTGGTCTTCTTGCTCCAGCCGCCCAAAGCAGCGCCGGTCGTGCCGCATGCTCCTGCCTCCCGTGGCCGGCTGTGCTGCCGCGGAGGCCTCACCGCCCCTACTATTCCCACCGCTGGCCAGGCCCTGCGCCGACGGCAGCCTCACACCACAGCCGAACCAGTGAACCCTCGTACTCCTATCCGCGCGGGCTTCCACTGCCGCGTCTTCCCCGGCTCCCCGTCGTCCCCTTCCTAGGCCTCGTCGTCGTCCACCGCCCTGGTGCTTTCGGCGCGGCGTGGTCAACGTGGTCAAGGAACAACTTCCATCGGACGTGGACTGTACGTGGAGAGGCTGACAGCTGGGTCCACGGCCGCAGCAAGGAAGTGCCTCCTTATTACGCGGAAAATAATGATTCCTCCACCTGACAGCGGGGACCCACCGGACGGGCCACCGTATTTCACGAAAAAAACGTTTCCCCCTGACTGCGGGGACCCACCAGCTACATCTTCGCACGCAAGGAAGTGCGTCCGGGAAAAAAAAACGATTCGCCCCCCTGACTGCTGGGACCCACCAGCTACATCTTCGCAGGCAAGGAAGTGCCTGACAGTCGGGACCCACCTGGTCGAAGCGTACGTTGCATTGTCATTCTGATCGCGAACGTGTACGTACATACTGGTCGATGTAGAGGCGCGCACGTGTCGTAGTAGAGGCGCGCACGTGTCGTAGTAGAGGCGCGCACGTAGCATGTACACGTACGTACAGCGGCCAGTGTGCAAGAAAGAAAATACGGCCACGTACATACATATGGGCAGGGTCTCGAACGCCTACTCGCGCATACGTACGGCCGGGGCTCGTCTACATGGCTGGGTCGGAACTGAGAAACAGCGTCGTCGTCATGTTCATGGGGAGCCAACCGGCTGGGTCGGAACGGAATGCGTCGTTGTGTTCATCGGGAGGGCTTGGACGGAACAACCGATGGAAACGAGGCCTGGCGTACCGCAGAATGGAGGAAACGGCCTTGTGTTCGACCGGCCATGTTTGAAACGGGATCCTGTTCATCGGGAGGGGTCTGGCGTACCGCAAAATGGAGGAAACGGACCTCCTATGGTCGAAACGGGGGTCCTGTTGATCGGGAGGGGTGTGGCGTACCGCAAAACGGAGGAAACAGACTTGTGTTGGAGCGCTACGGTTGAAACGGGGGTCCTGTCCATCGGGAGGGGTGTGGCGTACCGCAAAACGGGACTCCACGGGACACTGTTCATCTCCACCGTCGACCCCCTCCAGCCTCCATGGGCTACTGTTCATCCACCGTCGACCTCCTCCAGCCTCCACCTGCGACTGTTCATCCACGGCCTCCTGTTCATCCAGCCTCCACCACGCGCTACTCCACCGGCTACTGTTCAACCAGCCCTCTCCACGGGCTCCTGTTCAACCACCCCTCCATGGGCTACTGTTCATCCAGCCCTCCATCGTCTACTGTTCATTCTGCCCTCCACGGGGTGGTCCTGTTCATCCTGCCCTCCACGGGCTCCTGTTCATCCAGCCCCAACCGGCTCGATCGATCGGGGTCCTGGTCATCCAGAGGCAACACCACGGGGTCCTGTTCATCCACCCCACCGGGAACTGTTCATCCAAACCCCCCAGCAATGCTCACTGTTCATCCAGAGGCAGCATCGATCGGCTTCAGTTAGCAGCAGTAGCGAAGGAATCGCTCGATCGGGTTCAGTTAACAGCCATCGATCGATCGCTCGGGTTCAGTAACGCGTAGCCTGCAGTGCAATCGCTCGGGTTCAGTTAGAGCCCAACGCCTCGCTCGGGTTCAGTTAGAGCCAACGCCTCGCACACACGCGCGTACGTGTACGAGAGAAACGCGCATCGCTCGGCCCCCGACCTCCCACCGTAACTGGGAACTCCCCGAAATTTTCCTCGCCCTCGCTTCTACCACGGTTTTTTCCGTCATGGACGGCCCAAAGAATGTCATGCAGCTGCGTCTCCGGCCCGCCCAGGACGAAAAGCCCATTTTCTGTCATGATTTTTTGTCATAGAAGTAGGAGCCCACCACATCTATGATCACGGATGTGTCTTTTCCTCGCCCTCGCTTCTACCACAGTTTTGTCACAATTATCGTCATAGAAGTGTCATATGTATGACAGAATTTTTTTCGTTCGGCCCAAAATGTCACGGATGTGTCTTTTTTTGTAGTGTATGAGGATTACGCGAAGGGCGTGAACCTCTGGATCGACCGCTTCGTCGACGTCGCTGGGTAGCTCACCGCCCAGCTAGCCATCATGGGCATGCCGGGCGCTAGGCTCTCCGAGGACAGGAACACGAGTCCCAACGCCAGGCTGACCTTGTTCTTTGAGCGCATCCTCGACGCCCTGGATCAGCTCCGCTCCAACCGGGCAACTTATCTGGCCAATGAGTCTCGGAGGCTCTGCCAGGATGCCCTGACCAAGGTGCTCACCAAGGTGGCATCTTGGAACCCCGCCGTCAACTTCGCCGATGCGCTGTAGAGCTTGCCGGAGGAGACGGACCTTGCAGCGCTCAAGGAGCGTATCAAGCCCATCATCGACTGCGTCGACGGAGTCCAGAGGGTGGAGGGCTAGCGCCGGGACTAGGCACCCCATTTCTCGTTGCCGTTGCGAGTTCAAGACCAAGACAATTTTATCTTAAGTAAGAAATGCAGCGATTATTTGATGTAATATAACTCTGCAGTACTTCAATATGATGCATGCTATTTCCCTATTCAATCTTTCTTGGTATGTATGCCCTACGCTTAGTTGGACGGGCTTGCCGGCGCGTAAACCCAAGCCGCAGCACTTTGAAGGACGGATCCTTAGCAGCCTGCCGGGTGTGCTTGCTGCCGGGCAAACCACCTTATCGCTCTCAGCGTGGCCGCTCGAACTGTTGAGCGGACTCAAAATAGAACAAGGGTGTTGCCTATAGCGGGTAGGCCACCCTGCCGCTCTCGACGCGGCCGCTCGAACTGTTGAGCGGACTCAAAATAGAACAAGGGCGTTGCCAACAGCGAAGGGTCCCATCGCGTGCAGGTTTTCCATACCAAGAATGAGATCTTTCGAGGAGAATAACTTTATAAAAAAGGGAATTACTCAAAGTTTTGTGTGACTTAGCTTTTCATGGCCACGCGGATAGCTATTGCGGCTGCGGATGGCACCAGAGGGCGGCTGAGCCATGTCGCCTTCTCCTCTCGAGCCATCCCCATGAAGAAGTCGATGCGTTGACCTTCAAACTGGATTCCCACGGCTTGCGCCCCTACCTGGCGCGCCAAAGATGTCAGGGGAAACGACACCTAAGGGATCACGGGGAATCCCTTTTGCTATGGTTGGCGGGCGCAGGGCTGTGGAAAGAGCGGGATTAGAAGATCAACGCGGGGGGATTATCCAGGTTCAGGCCGCAAATGATGCGTAATACCCTACTCCTGCCGGTTTATGTTTATCTGGTGTTCTTGGACTAGCTGCAAAGCGTGCAGGGTCCACAAAGTCCGAATCCTCTCCCAGTACGTCGCGGGCCTCCTTTTATAGATAAAGGGGCTGCCACAGTGGCACACAGGAGGTGGAAAGTTGTACATTAGTCGAGTCTATCTCCTGGCACCGTAGGAAAAACACATTTAATGCGCTGCCGACGTGCCCTTCTTGCTTTATCGGGGGTGGCGAGGAAGCTCGTCCCAGCTGTCGTCGCCTAGCCTGGCTTCGACGCGCGTCCGAGCCGATGAGGTGTGTAGTGCCATGCTGGCTGGCTGGCTGCTAAGTTGGTGCGGTGGCAGAGTCTTCACGAAGATCTGCATGCCACCACACAGGTGTTTGCTGAGTTGGCCTGGAGGCCACACGTCACCACGCAGGTGCTCGCCTAGTTGGTGGGCTGGCAGCTGTATGGGAACGACGATGGAGTCTTGGCTGGTGGGGGCCTGGCTGTGGCCCCGCGGATGTCTTCGGCAAGAGTCTTGCCGGGGCCCCAGCAAGGGTCTTGCCACGGCGTCGTGGGCGTCCCCGGCAAGGGTCTTGCCGGGGGGTCTCGTGCGTATCCTCGGCAAGGATCTTGCCGAGGATCTCCGTCTTCTGATTCTCATCTAGTCTTGTATGTTCTTGGTCTTCACAAAGATCTGCATGCCACCATCGAGGCGCCTCCCGAGCCTTGGTTCCAATGTGGGTGATGGCATCGGAACTCTTAGGCTCAAGGGTGGCAGTTCTGCTGGCATTGGGCAAGTTGCCCGGCAAGGTTCCTGCCGGGGCTGTGGAGGCCGCCCCGGCAAGGGCCTTGCCGGGGGAGTTCACCTTGCCCCTCTTCTCTTTGTGCTTCTGGTCTGGAGTTTCTCGGGTCGTCTTATGTCTTTTGCCCCGCCAAGTGTGGCTAGGGGCGTGGGGCTGCGACTGCCCGCGCACAAGTAAAGGGGTACAAAGATGGACCCCTACTTTTGTACACCGACAAACATCCAATATCATCGCATAGCCTATACCATGCCAATGCTTTTCCCTTCAAAGATAAAGGGAAAACCTTCTTCTTAACTTCATCCCCGGGTAAACCTGCAAGCTTAAACAATCCACAAATTTGTTCTACATAAATCAAGTGCATATCAGGATGTTCGATTCCATCTCCTGCATAAGGATTAGCTAGCAGTTGTTCTATCATACCCGAAGGGATCCCATATTCAATATTTTCAGTAGGTGCAATAGGTTGAGGGGTAAATAATTGTGGTTCGGTCCACGTGAAGATACCCCGAACAAACCCCTCAAAGGATTGTTTTCCATAGTAACAAGTGACAATAAATTTCAGCACACTATATAAATGTTTCCTTACCAAATCCCACTTACCAAAGGCGCTTTACTCCCCGGCAACGGTGCCAAAAAATAGACTTGATGGCCCACAAGTACAGGGGATCAATTGTAGCTCTTTTCAATAAGTAAGAGTGTCAAACCCAACAAGGAGCAGAAGGAAATGACAAGTTGTTTTCAGTAAGGTAATGTCTACAAGCGCTGAAATTGTAAGTAATAGAGTAGTTTGATAGCAAGATAATTTGTAACGAGAAAGTAATGATAGTAGTAACAAAAGTGCAGCAAGTTAGCCCAATCCTTTTGAGGCAAAGGACAGGCCAAAATGGTATCTTATAATAAGCAAAGCGTTCTTGAGGGTACACGGGAATTTCATCTAGTCACTTTCATGTTGGTTCGATTTGTGTTCGCTGCTTCGATAATTTGATATGTGGGTGGACCGGTGCTTAGGTGCTGTTCTTACTTGAACAAACCTCCTACTTATGATTAACCCCCTTGCAAGCATCCGCAACTATGAGAAAAGTATTAAGAATAAATTCTAACCATAGCATTAAACTTTTGGATCCAATCGGTCCCTTACGGAATAGCGCATAAACTAGGGTTTAAGCTTCTATCACTCTCGCAACCCATCATCTAATAATTACTGCACAATGCATTCCCTTAGGCCCAAATATGGTGAAGTGTCATGTAGTTGACGTTCACATGACACCACTAAGGGAATCACAACATACATACTATCAAAATATCGAACACATATCAAGTTCACACGATTACTTGCAACATGATTTCCCCCGTGACCTCAAGAACAAAAGTAACTACTCACAAATGATAATCATGCTCAAGATCAGAGGGGTATGCAATAGCATATTGGATCTGAACATATAATCTTCCACAAAATAAACCATATAGTAATCAACTACAAGATGTAATCAACACTACTAGTCACCCACAAGCACCAATCTATAGTTCTGGTACAAAGATTGGTCACAAGAGATGAACTAGGGTTTGAGAGGAGATGGTGATGTTGAAGATGTTGATGGAGACTGCCCTCCCCAAGATGGGAGAGTTTTTGGTGATGATGATGACGATGATTTCCCCCTTCGGGAGGGAAGTTCCCTCGGCGGAATCGCTCCGCCAGAGGGCAAAAGTGCTCCTGCCCAAGTTCCGCCTCAAGACGGCGGCGCTCCGTCCCGAAAGTCCTCCCGTTATTTTTTCTAGGTCAAAATGACTTATATACCAGAAGATGGGCAGCAGAGGTGGGCCTGGTGAGCACAACCCACCAGGGCGTGCCTGGGCTCCCTGGCACTCCCATGTGGGTTGTGCCCACCTGGTGGCCCCCCTCTGGTACTTATTGGCTCCAATATTCCTCAAATATTCCATAAAAATCTCCATGAAGTTTCACCTCATTTTGAGTTGTGCGGAATAGATAGCCTGACGTAGCTTTTTCAGGTCCAGATTTCCAGCTGCCGGAATTCTCCCTCTTTGTGTGTTCCTTGCATATTATGAGAGAAAAGGCATTTGAATTACTCCAAAAAGCATTATTATGCATAAAAACATCATAAATAAAAGTAGGAAAACATGATGCAAACTGGACGTATCACTTGTACTCCTTCAGGTTCTGCAATCACCCTGTTCCTTTTGGATGTCTGAAACACAAGAACAACATTTGAATGGAAAACATGGTATGACGACAAATGGAATAGGTGTTGATAATGGATGGGCATGGCATCTTCACATATATCATGAGTAAACTAAGCAGATGGCGGTGCAATGAAGCAAAAGAAATGCAAGACACCTTATGCAAGATATGTGCAACCAATAAAACTTTGCCAAATTAGAACAGGCACCTTATTGGGTGAACAGGATAGGCCATCTGCCTTTGACTCCTTGAGCTCAGAATAGTCATTAGGATCATATTCTGAATACGAATCTATAGGTCGGGAGCATGTGGGTTTCATTGCATCCACAATGGACCTCAATCCCTTGATGCCAAGTTTGTTACCCATTGAACTGTTCCGCAATATTCTTCTGATGTGCGCATTCTTATATTCATTGTGATTATGTACAATATCTGAAAACCATGAAAACATAAATAGTAGTGAGATTATCTTTGTAATGCAGAGGATATTGTAATATAATAGGGGCTCCCTGTAAACCCTTGTGTGCTATCACTGGATTCTGATGAGAGAGCCCATGTGTGCTGTAATATGGTGAGTAGATTAATATAATCTGGCACAACTACACAAAAAAATAGGCTCCCTATTGGGAGCTCCAGATGTAAGGATAGTTGGCAGATGATAGGTTCATAATATACCGTATAGAAAGTTTATTGCCAAACCATGATAATGAGAGTGCAGAGCTAGTAGGCAGATCGTAGTGTAGATAATAGGGGTACACCATAACCACCATAAATAAATCGGGAAACCGGAACTGGCTGGAAAATACAGGGTTTTGCCGCTACTAATATGCAGCCTATCGATCACCTACAGGCCAGCTCTATTCATTTGAAGGCGCACATCTATTACTATCAGTCTAGTCTATCAAAGATCGCGCGGCTCCCACCATTTTCAGGATATTATAGTAGACCAACTCGAAGTGTGAAATCATGTAGCAGAACCGGCGCAATAGAGCTGTCGACTACAGATGTCCCTACTACCCTTCCTGACAAGGAACATATTGTACTTACTAAAGAAGAACAGAAGAAGAACATGTTAAAGAATAGAAGGGGAAGCATATTATTGAGATTCCCCTTCTTTCTATACAATGTTGGTTGCCCACCCATGATGAATCAGAGCGCCCAAACAAATGCAATTCCATGATGTCTCTCTATATGTGACCACATGCATTTGGAAACTCAAGTGGGAGCATTAGCTAACCAATTAAATGTGTGTTTGTTAGCTAATGTCAGTATGATATCACATTCATATTTGAAGAACCTTAGGACATATGATTGGTGTGTTATTTTGCTTTAAAGGGTGGACAGATGCTAGTAGGACACAAAGCACCTATGCAGATCGTAGTGTAGATATAATGGGAAAATCCTAAGCATCAGGAGTAAAATTAGGAAAGTGGAACTTGCTGGAATATATGTGCTAGTATTGCCGGTATGGCTAGAAAGGCTTCGAATACCAGCTCTCTACAATTGAAGGCGCAATACTGTTACTATCAGTCTAACTCTCAAAGGCGACACATACGATCGAATATGAAGAGTTGAAAGCGTCCATGACAATCAACATGAAGACCAACACGAAGAGTTGAAAGCGTCCATGACAAGCGACGGAATAGACCTGTACACTACAAATGTCCCTGCTCCTCTTCACTACAAAGAACATACTGTACAACTATTATACTCCCTCTGTTCCTAAATACATATCTTTGTAGAGATTCCACTATGGATCACATACGGATGTATATAGATACACTTTAGAGTGTAGATTCACTCATTTTTCTCCGTATGTAGTCCATGGAGGAATCTCTACAAAGACATATATTTAGGTACGGAGAGAGTACTTACAAAGGAAGAACAGAAGAGAAGCATGCTAAAGAAGAGCAAGCAGATTTTGGATAATAAAATGTTGGTTGGCCACACATGATGAACCAGAGCGCATAAAGAACGCAACTCCCTGCTGTCCCTCAATATGTGGTGCATGTGCTTTTCGAAAGTAAATTAGGAACATTAACTGACCAATTAAACATTCTCTGTTTTAGTACATGTCAGCATCATATCAGATTCGTATTTGAGCAACTAAGTATGGAATTATGAGTGGCATGTTGTATAGCTTGATGCGTTGAGGAGCATTGCTGCACGTACGTCTCAAAGCACCTACGATAATACACTACTACAGGATGCTGCTAACGCGACACTACGATCAGAGACCCTTCGAGAAACTATGTGCAATGCAATAATCGTAAACGGTGCTGTATGAAAACCGTCAGAAATGTATAAAATGTGTGCGATGACGGATGCATCAAACACGGTTCAGGTTTTAGTTGCATGTGCGATGAAGGGCATACGGTTCAGTTCAATTAACTGTTTGCGATGAGGAGGAACAAAAGAAACGGGCATCCAGATGAAGGCGTGTGCGATTCACAACATACGGTTCACTCAGATGAACTGTTTGTGATTAGGCAACACAAAAGTAACGGTCAGCCAGATCAAGGTGTGTGCGATATACGGCATGCGGTTCTCTCGGATGAACTGTTTGCGTTGAGACATGAGAACAGAAACGGTTCAACTTAACAAGATGTGTGTGATACGCGGCAAACAGGTCTGTAATCAGAAATGTGTGTGAAGACCGATAATAACACAGATGGTTGCTGCTAATAAGACATGTGTGTTGTGCAATGGGATTGCATACAAAACAACAACATATATATATATACACACACACACACTTATAAGGACATGCTTGCATAACCAAATTAAACATCCACTTACATAGGTGGCTACTACAACCATGGCATTTGCACACACCAAAGTAAACTATTACATGCATAATTACATAGGTGGCTACGACACACATGACATTTCCACACACCAATAAAGTAAACTATATATTACATGCATGATTAACTAGCATAAATGATCATCTGATCATCATCTACTTCTTGTGACGCGTGCTCTGCTTGTGGCTCGATCCGGACTCGTCGATTTGGGTAACGAGGCACTTCCTCATGTCAACGATCCGCCTGTGCATCTCGTAGCATGTGTACACGCTCTTGGCCGCAAATCTGAGGTGAGGTTCATCCAGTTGCCACATCCAGGCCCCGTGCCAGGATACGGGACTTGTTCTCTGGGCATCCTGCTTCATCTTTTCGTAGTAGGGGTCGATGATGGCCGAGGCGAGTTCGACCAGGGAGTCCTGCTTTGTGCTGCTCCAGACCCTGTAGTGGTCACGGGTTTCGACAAGGTTCTTGCAGGCCAAGCCCGTAACACTGAGCACTTTTACATCGTCTTTGGTTTCCACCATGGCGAACTTGTAGTCGGTGCTGTTGACAAACCTGTTGAAACGGTCGCAAGGCTCTGTGTCCATGCAGTAGTGGTAGATGAGGACATGATGGCGCATGCAAACTGGGCGACGGCAACCTTATGATCTATGCCGGGATGACCGGTGGTGTACTAGAGGTCAATGCCGACCACCTTGTACTTGTCTCAAGCAAGCAACTGCTCAACGCTGTTGATGTAGTCGCCCACCATGGCCGGGTCGATGGTTTACACCACCGAGAGATCCATCTCCCTCGCGTGGGTCTCCACTCTATGCTCGCCGAACTCCATTGGAGCGCTGCTGGACATCCCCTCTCTATGTGTCATTGTGGGTGTACTTGTTGTGTTGTGGGGCGCGATCAAAAGGTTGAAGAGACTAAGGTTATAATGGCCGCGGGAATTAAAGGGGAAGCCGGACGGCCAGGAATATTGGCAGGCCCTGATGGCAGTTCTAATTTGCAGCGCGTAACTCCATCGTGCCGCACGTAACTGCATCGCGTGGCAACGCGCGCGGTGCAACCGCATGCATATGGGCCCCCCGACGTGATCGTGCGCACGCCCAACCGCTGGCAGAGCGCGCGCGGAGGGACGCGAGCAGAGCGCTCCGCGGTCGCCTCAAGGAAAAGCTGTCCACAAGCCGAGCGCGCCGACGGACGCGAGCAGAGCGCACCAACGGAAGCGACAGAGCACGCCGCGGCGCCTAACGGCGAGCAGAGCTTGCCGAGGGATGCGAGCAGAGGACGGCACAGTGATACGTGGCAAATAAGACGAACTGTGCGAGCGATGTCGGAGACATCAAGCACGAATCAGATTAGAGTTGCGTGTGCGATACGTGGCAGACAATTGATCCATCAGAGCTGTTTGTGATGGAATAAGCCGTGTGTGTTGCGGCCAAATGCTTGTTGGTGTATAACCTTAAATTTAACCAAAAAAGTGTTAATGCATGTTACAAAAATTGTATAGCTGCAAACTATGTTCAAGTACGACTCCAACGATATAATCTATGGCGACATGCATTCATATTTTATTAGTTAAATCCTACTTATAAACCAGGGCGGGGGTATAGTAGGTAATTAAATCGCAAACTTTTTTTATTAATTGTATGTGTACGTGTCCTCTCGTCCTCCTCTTGCACATCTTGTCACCCCGCTGCCGCAGCCGGATTACAGCGCAAGCTTGCGCAGCGAGCGGGGGCATTCTTTTGGCCAAACATTGGCGCCAATGAATCATCGGTGAGCCCGTTCCCACGCAACCTCGCAGGTTCCCGCGCAAGCTTCCCACCCAACTCGGTGAAACCCCCCAAAATCCCAATGCTTACTGACCTGCTATAAAAACACTCACGACCGGCGAGTCTTGCGTCGCATTTTCCCCTCCCTCCCTGTAGCTTATCTTGTCTGCTTCTCCCACAATCGCCAATGGCACCGGTCCATCGTCGTCGCTCAGCCACTCCGCCATCATCAGACGACAGCTCCAGCTGGGAGGCTACACCGCGGCGGCGGCGCAGTCCCCGACGTTGTGTAGTGCGCGTGGCGTCCCTGTTGGGTGTGCGCGGAACACCCACCACACGCTCCGCCACCGCTGCCCGTCGGCAGCTGTTGCTGGCCGCTGTTGCCACCACACCACCGTCGAAAGCCAGGGCCATCTCCCGCTCCGCCGCCGCGGCCCGAAGGCGGGAGGTGGCCGTCGTGGCTGCCACCCCACTGCCGGCCACCGTGGCCATCACCCGCTCCACCACCACGGCCCGAAGGCGGGAGGTGGGGGTCGTGGCCGCCACCCCATCGTTGGCCGCCGTGGCCGCCAGCCCACGGTCGATCGCCGGGATCATCACCCGCTCCGCCACCGCCACCCGAAGGAGGGAGGCAGAGGTGGAGGCCCGCACATGCGTCAACGACCTTGCGCGCTACATCGAGTTCCTACGGGAGGAGGAGGAGCACCTCATCGACTACGCAAAGAGCCTTACCGCAGCCGTGGCCACAGCACACGCCGACGCAGAGGCGAGGAATCAGGAGATCTACGAGCAGTCCGGCCGCTTCAAGAGGGATCGTCTGGAGCGGCAGTGGGCGTTTGAGCTTGCGAGCGTCGCTGAATGTGCAGCAGCGGCAGGCACCGTATTGCATTTGTCCAGCTCGTCGGTAGGCTCCTCCTCCTCATCTGCCTCTTACTGAGCGCGCTCAACAGAGGAGAAGCTGCCAGAAGTAGCACAAAGCCCCTCCGTGGTAGTAGTAGTATTTAGGGGCTATTTTGTTCAGTTCATCTGACTATAGATGTGTGGTCGAACTGTACAACGTACTTAAAATTAGCTAGTATATATGGTTGAACTAGCTATTTTCAGTACGTTGTTGGCAACAATTGGGGAGAAGTTTGGTCGGTTCAGCTGTCGAGTTGAACTGTTTGTATAAATTAAGAACGACTGCTTAATCTATGAATGAAATCTATGCTTAATTACTGAATTTTAGTTGCAAAAATTACATAGTGCTAATGATTTCTAGCTGCATATTTTGACAAATCGCAGTGTTACAAGGATTGAAAAATGGCAACATTACTAGATCAACAAATGTAAATCTTTCCAGTTTGACAAATGGCAACATACCCAATATGATAGATGCAAATCTTACCAAATTGTTTGTACATGGTTGCACACGGGTCATCCAGAACAACCGTTTGCGTTGAAGTGATGCAGAAATCCTGCGCTGCTCTCACTTTGCATATGGGTGTTCCACCTAAATCGTTTGCGATCAAGAGCTGCAAAAATCCTGCTCGGCACATTTTCTCTTGGCTTCCTGGGGAAACTGTCGGTTTGCATATGGGTGTTCTAACTAAAACGTTTGCGATGAGTGTTTTATATTTAAAAAGCGAATTAAACTGCGGCTTGGGCGCCATTAATGGAGAGGATGTGAGCAAGGCGGGCGGCCAAGGAAATAAAAGGGCTCGCTTCCCAGTGAGCCTGCGCAGCGTACAGCTCGCACGCTTCCCGGTGAGCCTGCGCACTCGAGGACAGCTTGCACGCCTCTCGGTCAGCCTGCGCACCGGACGGCGCTCGCACGCCTCCCGTTCAGTCAAGGTCAAGCAGCTATCCGCACGGCACCTCCTATAGAAATTAAAACCAAGACACATGGTGTCACGTGAATGGTTAACAGAATTTTGGATTTACTAGAATTTAAAAACCAGGCATCTCAATGTTTTGCCGGCAATCAACGGTGCCCTGGTGTTTGAAATTCATACCCATTTCTTGCATGGGACCTAAGCATGCACCCAAGGACACAGATTTGATTTTTCAACCAATTTATATGCACTGGAGCATGTGCATGTAGTTCAAATTTGAATTATGCACATAAATGCATTGAAAACTTAGTTAATGCATAAAATATCCAAATGAACCCTGAAAAATCACAAAAATTCACACAACACTCCTGTTGTTCTATGTTGACATGAGAAAGAAATTTGAAAGCAATAAGAAGCAATGGATATTGTTTCGTCCCCAAAGGTGGGACGTTCCCTACCGAAAAACATCATGCTTGTTGTGAGAAGCTCCAGTTTGTGAGAAGCATATACCCAAACCTGCCCCAAATGGGACAAAATTTGTACCATGGCATGTTGATGCCGCTCCATGATAGCATGCCAAGTTTCATGAATTTCAGACGAGTTTTGGATTTACTAGAATTTAAAAACAGGCATCTCAATGTTTTGCCAGCAATCAACGGTGCCGTGGTGTTCGAAATTCATTCCCATTTCTTGCATGGGACCTAAGCATGCACCCAAGATTTGTAGAGATAGATCAAGACTCTTAATTGGACATTCACAAAGCACATACCTTGACAAAGTTTTGAAGAAGTTCAAAATGGATCAAGCAAAGAAAGGGTTCTTGCCTGTGTTACAAGGTGTGAAGTTGAGTAAGACTCAATGCCCGACCACTACAGAAGATAGACAGAAGATGAAAGATGTTCCCTATGCTTCAGCCATAGGCTCTATCATGTAGGCAGTGTTGTGTACCATACCTGATGTGTGCCTTGCTATAAGTCTAGCAGGGAGGTACCAAAGTAATCCAGGAGTGGATCACTGGACAGCGGTCAAGAACATCCTGAAATACCTGAAAAGGACTAAGGATATGTTTCTCGTTTACGGAGGTGACAAAGAGCTAGTCATAAATGGTTACGTCGATGCAAGCTTTGACACTGATCCGGACGATTCTAAATCGCAAACCGGATACGTGTTTACATTGAACGGTGGAGCTGTTAGTTGGTGCAGTTCTAAACAAAGTGTCGTGGCGGGATCTACGTGTGAAGCGGAGTACATAGCTGCTTTGGAAGCAGCAAATGAAGGAGTCTGGATGAAGGAGGTCATATCCAATCTAGGTGTCATACCTAGTGCATCGGGTCAAATGAAAATCTTTTGTGACAATACTAGTGCAATTACCTTGGCGAAGGAATCCAGATTTCACAAGAGAACCAAGCAAATCAAGATACGCTTCAATTCCATCCAGGATCTAGTCCAGGTGGGAGACATAGAAATTTGCAAGATACATACGGATCTGAATGTTGCAGACCCGTTGACTAAGCCTCTTCGACGAGCAAAACATGATCAGCACCAAAGCTCCATGGGTGTTAGAATCATTACTGTGTAATCTAGATTATTGACTCTAGTGCAAGTGGGAGACTGAAGGAAATATGCCCTAGAGGCAATAATAAAGTTATTATTTATTTCCTTATATCATGATAAATGTTTATTATTCATTCTAGAATTGTATTAACCGGAAACGTAATACTTGTGTGAATACATAGACAAACAGAGTGTCACTAGTATGCCTCTACTTGACTAGCTCGTTGATCAAAGATGGTTATGTTTCCTAGCCATAGACATGGGTTGTCATTTGATTAACGGGATCACATCATTAGGAGAATGATGTGATTGACTTGGCCCATTCCGTTAGCTTAACACTCGATCATTTAGTATGTTGCTATTGCTTTCTTCATGACTTATACATATTCCTATGACCATGAGATTATGCAACTCCCGTTTACCAGAGGAACACTTTGTGTGCTACCAAACGTCACAACGTAACTGGGTGATTATAAAGGTGCTCTATTGGTGTCTCCGAAGGTACTTGTTGGGTTGGCGTATTTCGAGATTAGGATTTGTCACTCCGATTGTCGGAGAGGTATCTCTGGGCCCACTAGGTAATGCACATCACTTAAGCCTTGCAAGCATTGCAACTAATGAGTTAGTTGCGGGATGATGTATTACGGAACGAGTAAAGAGACTTGCCGGTAACGAGATTGAACTAGGTATTGAGATACCGACGATCGAATCTCGGGCAAGTAACATACCGATGACAAAGGGAACAACGTATGTTGTTATGCGGTCTGGCCGATAAAGCTCTTCGTAGAATATGTGGGAGCCAATATGAGCATCCAAGTTCCGCTATTGGTTATTGACCGAAGACGTGTCTCGGTCATGTCTACATAGTTCTTGAACCCGTAGGGTCCGCACGCTTAAAGTTTCGATGACGGTTATATTATGAGTTTATGAGTTTTGATGTACCGAAGGTAGTTCGGAGTCCCGGATGTGATCACGGACATGACGAGGAGTCTCGAAATGGTCGAGACATGAAGATTAATATATTGGAAGCCTATATTTGGATATCGGAAGTGTTTCGGGTGAAATCGGGATTTTACCGGAGTACCGGAGGGGTTACAGGAACCCCCCGGGGGTTTAATGGGCCATAGTGGGCCTTAGTGGAGAAGAGGAGAGGCGGCCAGGGCAGGGCCGCGTGCCCCTCCCCCTCTAGTCCGAATAGGACAAGGAGAAGGGGGTGGCGCCCCCCTTTCCTTCCTCTCTCCCTCCTCTTTCCCCCTTCTCCTAATCCAACAAGGAAGGGAGGGAGTCCTACTCCCGGTGGGAGTAGGACTCCTCCTGGCGCGCCTCCTCCTGGCCGGCCGCACCTCCCCCCCTTGCTCCTTTATATACGGGGGCAGGGGGCACCCCAAAGACACAACAATTGATTTGATCTTTTAGCCGTGTGCGGTGCCCCCTTCCACCATAGTCCACCTCGATAATACTGTAGCGGTGCTTAGGCTAAGTCGTGCGTCGGTAGAACATCATCATCGTCACCAAGCCGTCGTGCTGATGAAACTCTCCCTCAACACTCGGCTGGATCGGAGTTCGAGGAACATCATCGGGCTGAACGTGTGCTGAACTTGGAGGTGCCGTGCGTTCGGTACTTGATCGGTCGGATCGTGAAGACGTACGACTACATCAACCGCGTTGTGCTAACGCTTCCACTTTCGGTCTACGAGGGTACGTGGACAACACTCTCCCCTCTCGTTGCTATGCATCACCATGATCTTGCGTGTGCGTAGGATTTTTTTTGAAATTACTACGTTCCCCAACAGTGGCATCCGAGCCTGGTTTTATGCGTAGATGTCATATGCACGAGTAGAACACAAGTGAGTTGTGGGCGATATAAGTCATACTGCTTACCAGCATGTCATACTTTGGTTCGGAGGTATTGTTGGATGAAGCGGCCCGGACCGACATTACGCGTACGCTTACGCGAGACTGGTTCTACCGATGTGCTTTGCACACAGGTGGCTGGCGGGTGTCAGTTTCTCCAACTTTAGTTGAACCGAGTGTGGCTACGCCCGGTCCTTGCGAAGGTTAAAACAGCACCAACTTGACAAACTATCGTTGTGGTTTTGATGCGTAGGTAAGAACGGTTCTTGCTCAGCCCGTAGCAGCCACGTAAAACTTGCAACAACAAAGTAGAGGACGTCTAACTTGTTTTTGCAGGGCATGTTGTGATGTGATATGGTCAAAGCATGATGCTAAATTTTATTGTATGAGATGATCATGTTTTGTAACCGAGTTATCGGCAACTGGCAGGAGCCATATGGTTGTCGCTTTATTGTATGCAATGCAATCGCCCTGTAATGCTTTACTTTATCACTAAGCGGTAGCGATAGTCGTAGAAGCATAAGATTGGCGAGACGACAACGATGCTATGATGGAGATCAAGGTGTCGCGCCGGTGACGATGGTGATCATGACGGTGCTTCGGAGATGGAGATCACAAGCACAAGATGATGATGGCCATATCATATCACTTATATTGATTGCATGTGATGTTTATCTTTTATGCATCTTATCTTGCTTTGATTGATGGTAGCTTTATAAGATGATCTCTCACTAAATTTCAAGATAAAAGTGTTCTCCCTGAGTATGCACCGTTGCCAAAGTTCGTCGTGCCCAGACACCACGTGATGATCGGGTGTGATAAGCTCTACGTCCATCTACAACGGGTGCAAGCCAGTTTTGCACACGCAGAATACTCAGGTTAAACTTGACGAGCCTAGCATATGCAGATATGGCCTCGAAACACTGAGACCGAAAGGTCGAGCGTGAATCATATAGTAGATATGATCAACATAATGATGTTCACCATTGAAAGCTACTCCATTTCACGTGATGATCGGTTATGGTTTAGTTGATATGGATCACGTGATCACTTAGAGGATTAGAGGGATGTCTATCTAAGTGGGAGTTCTTAAGTAATATGATTAATTGAACTTAAATTTATCATGAACTTAGTACCTGATAGTATCTTGCTTGTCTATGTTGATTGTAGATAGATGGCCCGTGCTGTTGTTCCGTTGAATTTTAATGCGTTCCTTGAGAAAGCAAAGTTGAAAGATGATGGTAGCAATTACACGGACTGGGTCCGTAACTTGAGGATTATCCTCAATGCTGCACAGAAGAATTACGTCCTGGAAGCACCGCTAGGTGCCAAACCTGCTGCAGGAGCAACACCAGATGTTATGAACGTCTGGCAGAGCAAAGCTGATGACTACTCGATAGTTCAGTGTGCCATGCTTTACGGCTTAGAACCGGGACTTCAACGACGTTTTGAACGTCATGGAGCATATGAGATGTTCCAGGAGTTGAAGTTAATATTTCAAGCTAATGCCCGGATTGAGAGATATGAAGTCTCCAATAAGTTCTACAGTTGTAAGATGGAGGAGAATAGTTCTGTCAGTGAGCATATACTCAAAATGTCTGGTTATAACAATCACTTGATTCAACTGGGAGTTAATCTTCCGGATAATTGCGTCATTGACAGAATTCTTCAATCACTGCCACCAAGCTACAAGAGCTTTGTGATGAACTATAACATGCAAGGGATGGATAAGACGATTCCCGAGGTCTTCGCAATACTAAAAGTTGCGGAGGTAGAAATCAAGAAGGAGCATCAAGTGTTGATGGTTAATAAGACCACCAGTTTCAAGAAAAAGGGCAAAGGGAAGAAGAAGGGGAACTTCAAGAAGAACATCAAGCAAGTTGCTGCTCAAGAGAAGAAACCCAAGTCTGGACCTAAGCGTGAGACTGAGTGCTTCTACTGCAAGCAGACTGGTCACTGGAAGCGGAACTGCCCCAAGTATTTGGCGGATAAGAAGGATGGCAAGGTGAACAAAGGTATATGTGATATACATGTTATTGATGTGTACCTTACCAGAGCTCGCAGTAGCACCTGGGTATTTGATACTGGTTCTGTTGCCAATATTTGCAACTCAAAACAGGGACTACGGATTAAGCGAACACTGGCCAAGGACGAGGTGACGATGCGCATGGGAAACGGTTCCAAAGTCGATGTGATCGCCGTCAGCACGTACCTCTACATCTTCCTTCGGGATTAGTATTAGACCTAAATAATTGTTATTTGGTGCCAGCGTTGAGCATGAACATTATATCTGGATCTTGTTTGATGCGACACGGTTATTCATTTAAATTAGAGAATAATGGTTGTTCTATTTATATGAGTAATATCTTTTATGGTCATGCACCCTTGAAGAGTGGTCTATTTTTGATGAATCTCGATAGTAGTGATACACATATTCATAATGTTGAAGCCAAAAGATGCAGAGTTGATAATGATAGTGCAACTTATTTGTGGCACTGCCGTTTGGGTCATATTGGTGTAAAGCGCATGAAGAAACTTCATACTGATGGACTTTTGGAACCTCTTGATTATGAATCACTTGGTACTTGCGAACCGTGCCTCATGGGCAAGATGACTAAAATGCCGTTCTCCGGAACTATGGAGCGAGCAACAGATTTGTTGGAAATCATACATACAGATGTATGTGGCCCGATGAATGTTGAGGCTCGCGGCGGGTATCGTTATTTTCTCACCTTCATAGATGATTTAAGCAGATATGGGTATATCTACTTAATGAAACATAAGTCTGAAACATTTGAAAAGTTCAAAGAATTTCAGAGTGAAGTTGAAAATCATCGTAACAAGAAAATAAAGTTTCTACGATCTGATCGTGGAGGAGAATATTTGAGTTACGAGTTTGGTCTACATTTGAAACAATGCGCAATAATTTCGCAACTCATGCCACCCGGAACACCACAGCGTAATGGTGTGTCCGAACGTCGTAATCGTACTTTACTAGATATGGTGCGATCTATGATGTCTCTTACTGATTTACCGCTATCATTTTGGGGTTATGCTTTAGAGACGGCCGCATTCACGTTAAATAGGGCACCATCAAAATCCGTTGAGACGACGCCTTATGAACTGTGGTTTGGGAAGAAACCAAAGTTGTCATTTCTTAAAGTTTGGGGCTGCGATGCTTATGTGAAAAATCTTCAACCTGATAAGCTCGAACCCAAATCGGAGAAATGTGTCTTCATAGGATACGCAAAGGAGACTGTTGGGTACACCTTCTATCACAGATCCGAAGGCAAGACATTCGTTGCTAAGAATGGATCCTTTCTAGAGAAGGAGTTTCTCTCGAAAGAAGTGAGTGGGAGGAAAGTAGAACTTGATGAGGTAACCGTACCTGCTCCCTTATTGGAAAGTAGTTCATCACAGAAACCGGTTCCTGTGACGTCTATACCAATTAGTGAGGAAGTTAATGATGATGATCATGGAACTTCAGATCAAGTTGGTACTGAACCTCGTAGGTCAACCAGATAAGATCCGCACCAGAGTGGTACGGTAATCCTGTTCTGGAGGTTATGTTACTAGACCATGACGAACCTACGAACTATGAAGAAGAGATGGTGAGCCCAAATTCTGCAAAATGGCTTGAGGCCATGAAATCTGAGATGGGATCCATGTATGAGAACAAAGTGTGGACTTTGGTTGACTTGCCCGATGATCGGCAAGCCATTGAGAATAAATGGATCTTCATGAAGAAGACTGACGCTGACGGTAATGTTACTGTCTATAAAGCTCGACTTGTTGCAAAAGGTTTTCGACAAGTTCAAGGGATTGACTACAATGAGACTTTCTCATCCGTAGCGATGCTTAAGTCTGTCTGAATCATGTTAGCAATTGCCGCATTTTATGATTATGAAATTTGGCAAATGGATGTCAAAACTGCATTCCTGAATGGATTTCTAGAAGAAGAGTTGTATATGATGCAACTAGAAGGTTTTGTCGATCCAAAGGGAGCTAACAAAGCGTGCAAGCTCCAGCGATCCATTTATGGACTGGTGCAAGCCTCTCGGAGTTGGAATAAATGTTTTGATAGTGTGATCAAAGCATTTGGTTTTGTATAGACTTTTGGAGAAGCCTGTATTTACAAGAAAGTGAGTGGGAGCTCTGTAGCATTTCTGATATTATATGTGGATGAAATATTGTTGATTGGAAATGATATAGTATTTATGGATAGCATAAAGGGATACTTGAATAAGAGTTTTTCAATGAAAGACCTCGGTGAAGCTGCTTATATATTGGGTATCAAGATCTATAGAGATAGATCAAGACGCTTAATTCGACTTTCACAAAGCACATACCTTGACAAAGTTTTGAAGAAGTTCAAAATGGATCAAGCAAAGAAAGGGTTCTTGCCTGTGTTACAAGGTGTGAAGTTGAGTAAGACTCAATGCCCGACCACTGCAGAAGATAGAGAGACGATGAAATATGTTCCCTATGCTTTAGCCATAGGCTCTATCATGTACGCAGTGATGTGTACCAGACCTGATGTGTGCATTGCTATAAGTCTAGCAGGGAGGTACCAACGTAATCCAGGAGTGGATCACTGGACAGCGGTCAAGAACATCCTGAAATACCTGAAAAGGACTAAGGATATGTTTCTCATTTATGGAGGTGACAAAGAGCTAGTTGTAAATGGTTACGTCGATGCAAGCTTTGACACTAATCCGGACGATTCTAAATCGCAAACCGGATACGTGTTTACATTGAACGGTGGAGCTGTCAGTTGGTGCAGTTCTAAACAAAGCGTCGTGGCGGGATCTACGTGTGAAGCGGAGTACATAGCTGCTTCGGAAGCAGCAAATGAAGGAGTCTGGATGAAGGAGTTCATATCCGATCTAGGTGTCATACCTAGTGCATCGGGTCCAATGAAAATCTTTTGTGACAATACTGGTGCAATTGCCTTGGCGAAGGAATCCAGATTTCACAAGAGAACCAAGCACATCAAGATACGCTTCAATTCCATCCGGGATCTAGTCCAGGTGGGAGACACAGAAATTTGCAAGATACATACGGATCTGAATGTTGCAGACCCGCTGACTAAGCCTCTTCCACGAGCAAAACATGATCAACACCAAAGCTCCATGGGTGTTAGAATCATTACTGTGTATTCTAGATTATTGACTCTAGTGCAAGTGGGAGACTGAAAGAAATATGCCCTAGAGGCAATAATAAAGTTATTATTTATTTCCTTATATCATGATAAATGTTTATTATTCATGCTAGAATTGTTTTAACCGAAAACGTAATACTTGTGTGAATACATAGACAAAGAGAGTGTCACTAGTATGCCTCTACTTGACTAGCTCGTTGATCAAAGATGGTTATGTTTCCTAGCCATAGACATGGGTTGTCATTTGATTAATGGGATCACATCATTAGGAGAATGATGTGATTGACTTGAACCATTCCGTTAGCTTAGCACTCGATCGTTTAGTATGTTGCTATTGCTTTCTTCATGACTTATACATGTTCCAATGACTATGAGATTATGCAACTCCCGTTTACCGGAGGAACACTTTGTGTGCTACCAAACATCACAACGTAACTGGGTGATTATGAAGGTGCTCTACAGGTGTCTCTGAAGGTACTTGTTGGGTTGGCATATTTCGTGATTAGGATTTGTCACTCCGATTGTCGGAGAGGTATCTCTGGGCCCACTCGGTAATGCACATCACTTAAGCCTTGCAAGCATTCTAATGAGTTAGTTGCGGGATGATGTATTACGGAACGAGTAAAGAGACTTGCCGGTAACGAGATTGAACCAGGTATTGAGATACCGACGATCGAATCTCGGGCAAGTAACATACCGATGACAAAGGGAACAACGTATGTTGTTATGCGGTCTGACCGATAAAGATCTTCGTAGAATATGTGGGACCCATATGAGCATCCAGGTTCCGCTATTGGTTATTGACCAAAGACGTGTCTCGGTCATGTCTACATAGTTCTCGAACCCGTAGGGTCCGCACGCTTAAAGTTTCGATGACGGTTATATTATGAGTTTATGAGTTTTGATGTACCGAAGGTAGTTCGGAGTCCCGGATGTGATCACGGACATGACGAGGAGTCTCAAATTGGTCGAGACATGAAGATTGATATATTGGAAGCTTATATTTGGATATCGGAAGTGCTCCGGGTGAAATCGGGATTTTACCGGAGTACCGGAGGGGTTACCGGAACCCCCCGGGGGTTTAATGGGCCATAGTGGGCCTTAGTGGAGAAGAGGAGAGGCGGCCAGGGCAGGGCCGCGTGCCCCTCCCCCTCTAGTCCGAATATGACAAGGAGAAGGGGGTGGCGCCCCCCTTTCCTTCCTCTCTCCCTCCTCTTTCCCCCTTCTCCTAATCCAACAAGGAAGGGAGGGAGTCCTACTCCCGGTGGGAGTAGGACTCCTCCTGGCACGCCTCCTCCTGGCCGGCCGCACCTCCCCCCTTGCTCCTTTATATACGGGGGCAGGGGGCACCCCAAAGACACAACAATTGATTTGATCTTTTAGCCGTGTGCGGTGCCCCCTTCCACCATAGTCCACCTCGATAATACTGTAGCGGTGCTTAGGCTAAGCCCTGCGTCGGTAGAACATCATCATCGTCACCAAGCCGTCGTGCTGACGAAACTCTCCCTCAACACTCGGCTGGATCGGAGTTCGAGGAACGTCATTGGGCTGAACGTGTGCTGAACTCGGAGGTGCCGTGCGTTCGGTACTTGATCGGTCGGATCGTGAAGACGTACGACTACATCAACCGCGTTGTGCTAACGCTTCCACTTTCGGTCTACGAGGGTACGTGGACAACACTCTCCCCTCTCGTTGCTATGCATCACCATGATCTTGCGTGTGCGTAGGATTTTTTTTTGAAATTACTACGTTCCCCAACACTTCACGCTCCTCGGCCTCGCCTATCCAGGCAGGTAATCCACACCGACCCCCATCGTCCTCCTCCTTCCACATCCCACATGCCCCTACCGCCGGCGCGAGCGCGACACCTTCCACCCAAATCACCGACCCCTCCACGAAATAAGCGCCGGCCTAAGCCATGGTGCACGTAGTATAGCCAGGACCTCAAGGAGCATTTGGCAGCGGAGAAGCAAATCGCGGCCGCACGCGCGGATGAGGTCGCGATGGCTGCCATTCGTGCCGACCCCCAGATCGTGAAGGAGCACCTTGCCATTTGCTAGCTATGCTGGTTAAGCATGCTCGGTTTACCCGTTGCGTGTGCTGCTCCTGCCTTTCCTTCACAAATTCTAGTGAATTGTGCTATCTAATTTTACCATGCAATCTATTGCTCTAGTGTATATGTTCTATATGTCGTACAGTGTGGTGCTCACTTATTAACTATTTTGTTAATTAGTTGTCGTCTTCAGTTAACTGTTTGGTTCAATTCTGCAAATGTGATGTTCAATTCTTCAGGCTGCAATTTTGTATTGTCTTCCATGTGAGAAATAAATAGAATTTATGTTTACAAAATTGTGGGTGCATTCTGTTATTGTATACCATGTGAGGAATAAATTGAATTTGGTTGTAGTAAATACATGAGAAACAAATACAATTGCTACAATTGGCTGTAGTTAACTGTTTGGTTAACTGTCTGATCTTCTATTAGGAGTATGTTATATTGTGCAATGTGGTGCTTAGTTAATGTTCTGTTCATTTGTTGTGGTGTTTAGTTAACTGCTTGGTTCAATGTTATATTGTGCAATGTGGTGCTCAGTTAATGTTTGGTTCATTTGTTGTGCTGTTTAGTTAACTGCTTGGTTCAATTTTGCAATGCGATGTCCAATTGTCGTGGGTAGAATTTTGTGTTGTTGTGCATGTGAGGAATAAATCAAATTTGGCTGCACTTAATACATGAGAAACATATACAAGTGCTATATTTCCTAGTTCTCAATCATGCTTGGTTTGGATAAATGGGTTTTCCTTGTGGCTTGAATTAATCTGATGAATCTGCAATGTGATTATTTTTCATCAACATATTTTACTGATAGCATGCGAACCCTTACTTAACCTGATGACTAACTACCTTATATGTGTTTCAGGGAAACAATGGGAAGCACTGAGGTTTACAATCGAGGTTAGCACGTGCATGGTCCATTGTCTAATAGCACATTATTGTGCAATTGCAGGAACCATTATAATATTTAGGTTTTTAAAAATTTGGTCTTGCACATGTAGGTCCTGCTGTCAGAGGTTTTGACCCACTGTTCGACCCTTTTTGCATATGGGGAAATGAGTTGTCCATGAATATCGGTCAAGTCAAGAAAGTCAGAAAGATTGTTAGGATAAAGAAATTAGCGACAAAAAAAACAAGATCTTTGTCTGCACAATGAAGAAGACATCAGTTCACTACAGGATGGTACTAACTATTATACCTTGCCTTTTTAATTCCTTTGCCCCATTTCCAATATAGAGAAGATATTTATGCACATCCTTGTTTTCAGGCCTTTCCAAAGAAGTTCACTGATGATTACCTCTCAAACCACCTGTATGGTCAGGAGGCGAGGAAGGTATTCATACAACACCCACAGTTCAATATTGAAGTGTTCCTGAAGAGGATGAAGGATGGGCGGTCAATCATCCACAGGCACTGGCCTAAAGTTACAAAGACCTTCAACGTCAATGAAGGCTCAATATTCGCCTTCTGCTTCAGCAGTTTTCCAGATGAGATACATCTGTCTATGTACCTTCTATGATGCTAATTTTGAAAGGTTATAGATGTTGCATGTGAAACTTGGTCCTGGTGTAGTTGTGTAATGGGGTAGCTGAGTGCTGAAGCTATATGATGTTGTACTCTGATGTATTTCAATTATGAAAATGAAATATATTGTGTGCTTAATATGAACTGTCAATTAGATTAATAAATGGATTATGAATACTCAGATAATTAGCCAGCTAGTGGCGAATTAGCCTGCTAATTGGATTTTGCTATTGCAAACGGCTGTTGAAAACATACCATGGGCGATGACCTCAGGCAACGCACACAGATTCTAGGAATAAACCATGTTAGATCAATGAACAATCACACACGAATTTCTCTTGAAAACTGTTTGCGTTAGGCCACCTTGTGCAAATGTTTACCACATGAAAAGTGTGTGTGATGGACAGCCTTTGCCACACAGTTTCTTCCATGGACCGTGTGTGATATATTCAATAACGCAAGCGATTTAACGGGAAAAATTGTGTGTGATGTACCTGTGAACGGAAACGTTTTCCTTCGAGCGACTGTGTGGGATGTACATACGAACGAAAACATTTAGCGGGGACTAACTGTGAGGGATATACTTGCGACCGAAAACTATTTCGCCGTATAATTGTATTTTTTAGCTCTACTGTATGTATTTCCGTATTTGAGCGCTCGCCAGTCGCACACGACCTCATTTTGCCGAACGTGTGTGCCAGGAGGGCATATCCCCGACGGTTTCTGGGTCGTGTGGGAAGGACCCCCCTATCGCCCACACTCACTTGGCGACGGTTCCAAATGCTGTCGCGGAAAGGGGTTAAAAACCATTTGTTTAGGAGCTCGCTGTACTAGTGATAGTACTGAATATATGGAAATGTCTACATGCAAGTCGCCTGACTTTCGTCATTTGGGTCAGTCGACCATTTCAGACGGTTGGATGAAGATCCTATGTCTCCTAACCCTTCTTCTTCCTCGCCTCTTATTCTTCCCCTAAAGACCACCGCACGGGTCGCCGGCCGAACCACCGGCCCCGCCCTCCCCTGAACCGCCCACCACCTCTAATCTTCCGCTGCCCTCGACCATCCCTCTAGCTAACCCCACCCCCACCCACGTCAAGTTTTGCCTCCGGCCAGGCCCCACCATAGCCCGACGACAGCCCCCCACAACCACTGTCCCCACCTGAAACCCTAAGATAGATAATGGGGCAGCCCTCCGGTGAGCCCCTTCCTTCCCTCCAGCGAACTCCGGCGAGCTCTCAAAAATCGACTGACCCAATTTTGAAATTTAGTCTACTGTCATTTAACTAGTGTGGAATATAAAAGGGGAAAACCATAAGCATTGCGAGTATAGTGTGAAAAGATGTCTTGAGCTCCTTAGGTATGAGAAGCTACGACTCTTCCTCTTAAATATCTCTTTCTCACACACGAACACAAACTCCGTCTCCCAGGGTCTCATATCTCCCCACCATTCTCTTGTATGTTGCTCACACACACTCTCTCTCCCTAGAGATATCTCGCGTTCCCTGATATGTCTCTCCACTCTCATTGTGAAATATCTTTCTCTCTCGCAGACACAAAACTCCATCTCTCGCGATCCCATTTCTCTCTGATATTTGTTTGTATGTGACTCACATGCACCCTCTCTCTGTCTCTCTCACACCCACACACATAACTCAGCCTTCTGATCCACTCGACTCTTATCTCTAACACACACACTAGCTAGCATCTTTATCTTTCTATTTATCTGTTCCTCCATCAACCTTCTTTCTCGCCCCCACTCTTGCTTCCTATCATACACACTATATATGTTTCTCTCTACATGCAGTCATGCACCCTCTTTTTATCTTTCTCTCACACACACATAACTTCACCCTCTGAACCACTCGGCGGTCATCTCTAACACACAAACTAGCCGATGTCCCTCTAGCTAGCATCTCTATCACTCTATCTATTTGTAGTTTCTCCATCAACATTTCTTTCTCACACGCACTCTTGCTTCCTATCACGCACACTATATCTGTCTCTCCATACATGCATCTATAGGTTGATCTCTTTTGCACAATCGTTGTGTCTCGCTCCCTCTGCTCGCCATAGATGCATGCTCCAGCCCACGCCACTATCTCTTAAAGACAAAAACACATGCTCAATTATCATGCCTTCTTCCCTCCACTCTCACATGCATGCATATTGTCATACCGATCCGTCTCTCCCGTGTCATTGATCTTATGACTTATGTCTTCTTTCTTTTATCTCGATCATGCATGCGCGCACACACACACATCCCACGTATACATGTACACCTCTCGCACATGCACGTTCAAGGTCTCCTATGTCTCCATACATAGTTAATTACCCTCAGCCCTAACCCCACGTCGAATCGTTCTCTTCTTGTGTGCACATAACTTCCGCCTGGATAGGTAAAACACACACTCACACTTAACAATCTCCTTCTAGCTACCCCCTCTCTCACTCTTCCCCTATATTCCCGAAACCAATAAGACCATACCTTCATTTAATTCCCACCTACATGCACCATCGATATATAGTAGTCTTCCTCGGTGTCTCTCAAACAAACACGTTCTCTCCATGTCGACTCCTCTCACGCGCACACGCCTTCTCTTCCCTCTCTACAGGCCTCTTCTCTCTCGCACCCCCTCGTTGGTGGCCTCTGCCATACACATCACTCTCTACGATGAAGCCACACACACTTAAATTACTTTCGCCACCGAAGACTCCGCTTCACACACACACGCACGCACGCACCCCCCCACACACACACTAAGACTCCATCTCACACACACATGCTCTAGGCGGAGCATTTGTTCCTAGCACACTTCGTCCAACCTTACCCGTATGATAAACAATCACCTTAATTTACTTGTATAACATGGATAAATTCCACTTTACTTTAGTAGTAGCAAACTTCTCATAATTATATAACGCAAATCACGAGCAGGAAGTGACATTTTTTTTACACAACCACGTTAACATGGCCACGTAAATTACTAGCCAAAGTGTAATACCATTATACTTATACCCCGATGCAAAAGGTTGAGTACATGTCCGAAGAGTAGAGTCGCACACACACACTCTGTCTCCCAGAATCTCACACACATACCAGTTATGTGACGCCCCCTAAGCAGACCCGTATGTTCAATTTATGCACCCGCGAGTACACGTGAGGGTGCACATTTATTTATGACGGACGACAAACCCAAACAGTAGCTGCATTCATTCCCCTCCTACAGCCTCTTCTCTGGTCGCCGTCGCCCGATAGCCATGGCCCGGCCGATGGTTACGACATACACCATACTCCCGCCAGAGCGGCGCTTTAATATGGAGGTAGTGCGAAGCCCGGATCGCAGCCGCCTTGTCTCTGGAGTCCGGACTAGCCGTAGTCGGACAAGGAGGCGTTGGAGGCAGAGTAGCACGCGGAGCCGGAGGAGGAGAACGACGACGCGGAGCCAGAACAGGAGGACGTCGACGCGGGTGAAGCGGAGCTGTAGGAGGACGATGATTCCCATTATACTCAGACTTAAAGGGCTTTGAGTTTCACGCCACATTTATTTCATAGAGATTAGAGAAAGGAAATTTTAGTGGTCATGCATGCATCTTTTTGTGCTAGCACTCCTATATAAGGGTTGACCGATCGCTTGCCGCGGACATGCGCGGGCGGTGGAAGAGGAAGGAGAAGGGAAGCGGGTTGTGGAGTACGCCAGTTGCAGCATGAGCTCCAAGGAATGTTCGTGCCAAACAATGCATAGTTATATAGTATAGTCCAGCGGAGTATGGATTGGGCTTTAGGTTGCGTGTGGATGACATGGCTGCACCATGCAGGCTGCAGTTCGACAGCCTACCGCTCCGCTTCACACGGTTTGGTCACGCAAGATTTGCATGCACACATGTCACGCACATACTTGTCGAAGGCGTGCTCGAAAAAGGGCGACCAGGTCCGCTAGTCCGTGTTGGTCCATGCGCTCGGAAAACAACTAATCCCAATCGCTGTAGATGTCATAAGTGCTTTAATTTTGGGCTAGTGGATGGACGCGAATGTGCCGTACAACGAACCGCCCGCCAGCTCCCTAATCTCTATCTCTACTCTTATAATAATAATCTATCTATCTATCTCTATCTCTCTTCTACTACTCTTATAAAAATAGAGTTGGTGATGATGGTGTACCTGTCATCCTGAAATATAGGCCGTCTGATTTGTATCTGACGGATAGGAAGAAAACTATGGCAATTTTGCAAAAAGATACCCACACCCCTCTCCACATTTGCAAATAAGGCCTTCCCTCGTTCATCCTTTTCTCTCACAAGATAAAATACTCATACAAATGCATCTTGATGTTACGTGCAACGCACGAGGATGTTTCCTTGGGGGTCTCTCCAGCGCGGCGTGGCCGTAGTTGCAAGTTGACGCCCCTTGAGATGCTGACGTTGAGGGGCACTCGGATTTTGTCCGATGAGCAGGTAAGTGATGAGTTTGATCACGTAGTAAATGCATTCTAAAGACTACTTCCGTGTCCATTTCCTAATTCCCCCGCTGCCCACTGTTTCACAGGTTAGGCTTGGTGCCAGTGGACATTGGCTTGCATATGTACGCGAGGGTACCAACATCAATTTGCACAACATTTACAACGGTGACACCGTTCCCGTTGAACCTTTCTCCAACGTTGGGATCAACCATGCAACGGGCCATCGCCTGAATTGGTATGATGGAACCACAGTGAGATTGAAGAAGATAGCCATCCTGGAAGCCTCGATAAGGTCGTCCTCCAACCAAAATTACACTCTCATCACGGTGTTCGACATCGTGATTGCTTTCACGAACCCTGCACATGGCGGTCAAAGGTGCACCATGCTGTCTGTGGTTGATTTGTTGTCGTACGAGTATGAAGACGATGTGCTCCTTTCTAACCACATCTTTGCGGTGACAAACCAGGGGACTTGTTTCGTATGGGACACATCCTATGGTATACTCCCTCTCTTCCAGTTTATTTGTTTTGAATTTTTTTCATTTTATAAGTTACAAATTCAAATTTAGAGCTCCCCATCACATGTTGAGATTACAATGTCCATTAAACCGTTGCGTGCATGTACTAGTTTTTTATTGGTCATTTATATTGGACACACATGCATGCATTGCAAGTAACTTTTTACCACAATTTCTTAGGAAACTGAGTGCAATAATTGAGTAGTTTTGCAAACTACCAGTACTACACCTGAAACGGTTCAAAAGCAATACCACCACCACGCCCGCGTCTGACCGCCCTGGCTGACCCAAACCCCTCCCTAGTCGGCGTGCGCTTCCCGCGTGAAACGGTCAGCGTCGCCCCGGAGCGTTAGTGTCGCATTAATGCTTGGCCAGAGCGGAGGCGACCTCTCACTGGCGCCGGCTTTGAAGCAGCGCGATGGCCGAGAGGGCGCCGCTTCCTGGTGTACGCGACTGCTCCGCGTCGAGGTTGGCCATAGTTTGGATGAGTCTCCATTGTGGGGAGCCACACTAAGAAGCTGCGATGATATGGACTCCTGTTGCCCACTGTTATGGATTGTTCCATCTATGAAGAACACATGGGACTGGAACTACGAGACGGACATGTACCCAGGAGTGGACGTACGAACCTGAGTAATGTAGTGCAGTAAGTGAAGTAGAAAGGAACAAATAGTACGAACATGCGTGGCATATATGCATTTGTCTCTTACTACCACTAAATGTTGTACGTGCAATGCACGGTGATGTTATGATGTATGTGCCTAAGTACTCTACTACTATATTAATTGAAGGCACATATTAGGTTTTATATTTGTTTACATGTATGGCCCAAGACCTTCCAACTAGACATGTCTTTCTCTCCGGGTCGCACTTTGTATCGTTCATGCCACTAGTACTACGTGTGGTCTCCGACCTAGAAGTGGAAGAAGTGGAGACGCTCTACCATGTTGTTCATGTCCCACTCCTTTCGCTGACGTGTGGGACATCCAGCACGTGCCGTGTTTGGCACTCCTTCGTTGTAAGAGTTGAAACGCTAGCTTTCATGAAAAATAAAAAATAAATATAAATCAGCAGTGATACTATACCACGCGGTTTCCTTGCTCCTCGATATCGGAAAGAATACTTCCGTTCGCCGACATGTGGTACGTCGACCATCCTGGTCCACTTGCCATGCACGCAGAACTCCAAGGGAGAGTCACCGGTAATACCGACTTCATATGCGTTAGTTTTTCATTACTCTTTTGCTCTTGTATCAACTCCTTGGTATGTTAGATGAGCGCTGTTTCTTCATGCTCATGTCTTTTCACTTCTCGACGTTACTGTAACCCTTGATGCATTTTCTGTTTGAGCTGATTCCTTGATGCATTTGGATAGCCTTCAAACGCGAGAAGGATCTACTTACCCTAGTTACATTTGAATTGATTTACCTATCTATTTCGGTTATCGCGCCACAGTAATAATGACTAATGAGCCATCAAATCACAGGCCCAACCTTTCCTACTATGAAGTTGCTCGGACGAAGGAACCATCATGACTTCGTTGAATTCCGCTTCTTGAAGAAAACTACTGTACCAGCAGTACTGCTAGCTACAGTAGTATTGTACTCCAGTAGAGGTCTCCTTTGGTTCATAGGATAGGAATTTTATAGGAATATGAAAATCATAGGAAGTGAGATGACATGCATCTCAATTCCTATAGAGAAAGAGATGCCATTTGATGCATAGGATAGGAATTTTTCCATTGAGTCTAGGCTAATGTACTGGTAATTTGCTCTAAAAACTACAGTAGTAACTAGTACTGGTACATGCTCCTAATTAATTAAACAAACGTACGGGCGACACAGACACACACACACTAACTACTAGTACTACTACTTCTCACATGCTGGCCAGACGCCGTCGTTCTCCTTCCCGGCTTTGTCGGTCACACCCCACCGTGCTTGGATCTCCGCCGAGCTCTCCGCAGCAGCGCGTGCGGCCTCTTCTTTCTTGCGACGGAGGGCCTCTCTTTTCTTGAGTGCTTTCTACCTTTTCTGCTCCCTCTATGCGGCTTTGGCCGCCTCTTGCTCTACCGCCCATTCGGCCTTGGCAGCTTCAAAGTCCGCCCACGTAGGTGTGAGGTCGCGAGCGACGATGAACTCGGAACGGCGGAATGCCATCTCTTCCCTACCATTTTGTGTGCGGTCGTGGGCGGCGAGGAACTCGGCGCGGCGGGATGCCATCGCTTCCTTACCGGTTAGTGTGCGGCGCGGTGGCATGAACAACGCTTGGTGAGAGCTCTGGGGCGGAGTGGCTGGACAACCGTATAGTGCATTGGTTTGTCAAGAGCTCAAGGATAGAAGATGAAGGAAATTTGGATTCCCCTTCAATCCTGGTCATTTATTACCGAGTAAAATGCATTGGCGGTCATCGAACTTGTCTTGATAGCTCACTTTGATCATTGTATACAAGATATGGTGATTATACGGTCACCGACTCAGCGTATAGCTTCGTATTTGTCTGGTTGACCAGTTAAATAGTCCGCATGTGCCTCATCAGCTCATGTTCTATATCTATCTATCTATGCGGGCCTACCTATCAGTGGTGAAAGAAATAAAAACCAAAATTATGCGTATGTGAGGAATCAAACCACTCGTCGCTGCAACTTACACTCGTCAGCCAAATGAAAATGAAATACTTTGCGTTAAATGCACAAATCGATTTTTATATTATACGTGATGCACACATTAGTGCACACCGTCAATAGACACAAGTAGCATGTACGCGTACAGACACTCACGCTCACACTGTCAAACCATGCTAATGCATGCACGTCGCCCTCTCAATCAAAGTCCTGCTCATGGCGCAATGCAAACGGCGAGCCCATCACCTGCGCGCCCCGGCGGTGCCTGGCATTATTGTTTAGACGTTTGCTGGCGGCCTCCGCAAACACCGAGCATGTATTCACCTGGCTCAACACCAATGTCATACTCGTGCTTTGGCGCCGAGCTGCTCGACATTATCCATGGCTCTGCACACGACGTAACGACGTGACTCGGCGCCTTGCTCATGTATATCATCCATCACAACGACAATCTATAAAATAGCCTAACTAGAGAGGGTACTATGGTACCTATATATGTATCGTGAGCGACCGATCATAGTGCCACTGCACACGAGTGTGTGTTTGATCGATTTGTCCATTATTCGTAAGTTATGCATGGTTGTGTGGTGTCTAATGGTGGTCGTCGAAGGCTAGCTGGCGACAAGAGCGGTTGCATGGGCGTCTGGTTGTCTATACGTGCCGCATACGCATCAAAGGCTCGTCATCCATGAGTTCACATTTTACCACCACACCAGCGTCTGACCGCCCTGGCCTACCAAAACCCCTTCCATCGCTAGCGTGCGCTTCCCGCCTAAAATGGTCACCGTCGCTCCAGAATATCAATGCCGTATTCACGCCCGACGCGACCTCTCACTGGCGCCGGTATTGCAGCAGCGCGACGGCCGAGAGAGCGCCACCCGCGCGGCATCCCGGTGCAAGCGACTGCTCCGCATTAATGACACCACGGCCATCCATCTGTCCGCCACCCACATTAATGAGACGTGGCTGCCGACGAACCAACTCCGGCGCCAGCCGTCCACCCGTCTGCCGCGGCTCATTGCCATTCGCCCGCTATATTAACTTGCGCCCCAGCTCCCAGCCATAGCCAAAGACCCACAGTCATTCTCCTATGGTCCCTTCCTTCTGTCGGCACCACTCCAACCATGGCCTCCTGGCACTCCAAAGCTCTCTTGGACGTACTATCGCAGGAGCAGACAAAGGACATTGGTGGTCCGCTCCGGGCGCGCTCCAAAGCTCTCTTGGATGTACTGTCGCAGGAGCAGACGAAAGACATCGCTGGCTCCCCCCCAGGCCGCCCTCCGGCAACGACCACGAAGCCGGCGCGCGTGCGCGGGCGCAGCCAGCAGTGAGGAAGAGTAGTACATGGTAGGTTGCCGCCACTTTGGTCCCAGGAAGGCCACCGCTCCTCCACTCAGTCGATGCCAAGCTTGGTGGGGTAAACATCGGCGGCCGATTAGGCGCTTGACGGTGATGTGGAGGCGGAAATCTTCAGAACCTTGTGCTCCGGAGGAGGAGGTTATCGAGGCGGAGCTGGACAAAGCCGAGGCGGATGAGGAGGAGGCAAAGGCAATAGCCGGAGCGTCAGTTCTCGAAGCTCATGGTCGGACATGGTGGTCGGGCGCAGGCGATCGTTTAGATTAGGTTTACAGTAGGTTTTAGTACGGTTTGTGCGAAATATGTAATGAATTTCGTCCAGTTTATAGGAAAAGTTTTCGAAATGTAATGAATTTCATCCGGTTAATTTGAAATTTGCTTTGTTTGCACGAATTTCATCCGGTTAGTTCATATAGCTGTCGAAAGGTATGCGGGCAGCATTGGATGGCATCCTCTGGCATCAGTGTCCTTGGACAGATGCCGGTGTAAATTTGTGGGTCAGCGCTGGAGATGCCCTAACTATCGTGCTATAATCGCTAGCAGTGCTCCATTATTTCGCAAGGAACAGTTATCCCTCGATCAAAATCAGATCCGGCATGTTTCACACTCCTCCCACGTAAGAGTGTAGACGCTTGCTTACATAAAAATGGAGCAAGTGGATGGCACTTTAGCATGTCATATCACTCAAACTAGCGCGCCTAACGCGCGGGAAAGCCCTGCCCTCGTCATTTTGTCATGGATTTCTATCGATCGATCGCACAAAAATTACGCTTTGCAAGTTCAAAAGGAAAAGACAGCACACTTAAAGCACGCCTGTCGCGTTCGCGTAGCACCCCCGACAGTCCGGCTCGCACGCCACCGACGAGAGGGGACACACATTGTCTTGCATTTTCACTGACATGTGGGACTACAATTGAATAAACCATCGATAGCAGAAATCTAATCGCTCGGTGGGCGTCGGCTGAGAAGAGAGAGACGGGGGAGGGACAAGAGATCGCCCGCCCTCCGCGCATGGACTCCAAGAAATATGGTGATAATGTGAGGTGGGCCATGCGGGAGTACAGACCGCTTACAAGCCCGCTTCTGATCGCCCTGGCCCACCAGAAAACCCCTCCCCCCTCCCACGCGCGCTCCCCCCTCGGTTGCCCACATTCATAGCAAGTAGTACTATTACAATATTGGGCTATAAGCCCGCTTATGTGGAGGAGAGAGAGGCATTGACAAAGTCAAGGAGTGGGTTGTGCAAGAGCCCGTCTCTACACGTGCTCCTAGGTATAAAAAAACTACTAAAAAAAGGTATAAAAACAATTGTGTCTAAAAAAAGAAGGTAAAAAATATTTGAGAGGAAATAGATAGAGAGAAATTAAGAAAAAGTTGTAACTTTATGGCCAACCTTATAGTCAACACTATGGTACATGAGGAAGGAGGGAGTTGTGCACATGCCAAGTTCACTGGGTTGTCGTGTTTCACACTCCTCCATCGTAACAGTGGAGACAATAGCTTTCATAAAAAATAAACAATGAATACTCGTTGCTCGTCCTTGATATCAGAAAGAATACTTTCATTCGCCGACATGTGGGACGTGGACCATCCTGGTCGACCTGCCATGCACAAAATTATCCTGGTCCACCCTGGTCGTAGCGCAGGCCCAACCTTTCCCACTATAAGTTGGTCGGAGAAAGGAACCATCATGACTTCGTTGAATTCCGCTTCTTCAAGAAAAAATATTGTACCCGCAATACTGCTACCACAAGCGAAGACTAGACGGCACTGTAGCACGCCATATCACTGAAACCCACTAGACCAAACTAGCCCACCTAGGATTAGTACTCCCTCTATTTCAAAATAGATGACTCAACTTTGTATTAACTTTATACTAAAGTTAGTACAAAGTTGAGTCATCTATTTTGGAACGGAGGGAGTACGTCTTTGTACTGCTATGATTTTGTGTTCTTGATACGTCTCCAACGTATCTATAATTTTTGATTGTTCCATGCTATTATATTATCCATCTAGGATGTTTTATATGCATTTATATGCTATTTTATATGATTTTTGGGACTAACCTATTAACCTAGAGCCCAGTGCCAGTTTCTGTTTTTTCCTTGTTTTTGAGTTTTACAGAAAAGGAATACCAAACGGAGTCCAATTGACGTGCCAATTTTTCATGATTTTTTATGGACCAAAAGAAGCCCCCGGAGTAAAAGAGTTGGGCCAGAAGAGTCTCGGGCCATCCACGAGGGTGGGGGCGCACCCTACCCCCCTGGGCGCGTCCCCCTATCCCGTAGATGACTCGGAGACCCCCCTGACGTGAGACCTATGCCAAAAAATCCTATAAATACAGAAACCTCCAGAAAATAACCTAGATCGGGAGTTCCGCCGCCGCAAGCCTCTGTAGCCACCAAAAACCAATCGGGAACCTATTCCGGCACACTGCCGGAGGGGGGATCCCTAACCGGTGGCCATCTTCATCATCCCGGCGCTCTCCATGACGAGGAGGGAGTAGTTCACCCTCGAGGCTGAGGGTATGTACCAGTAGCTATGTGTTTCATCTCCCTCTCTCGCGCGTTCTTGATTCGGCACGATCTTGATGTATCACGAGCTTTGCTATTATAGTTGGATCTTATGATGTTTCTCCCCCTCTACTCTCTTGTAATTGATTGAGTTTTCCCTTTGAAGTTATCTTATCGGATTGAGTCTTTAAGGATTTGAGAACACTTGATGTATGTCTTGCATGTGCTTATCTGTGGTGACAATGGGATATTCACGTGATCTACTTGATGTATGTTTTGGTGATCAACTTGCGGGTTCAGTGACCTTGTGAACTTATGCATAGGGGTTCGCACACGTTTTCGTATTAACTCTCCGGTAGAGACTTTGGGGCACTCTTTGAAGTTCTTTGTGTTGGTTGAATAGATGAATCTGAGATTGCGTGATGCATATCGTATAATCATACCCACGGATACTTGAGGACATTGGAGTATCTAGGTGACATTAGGGTTTTGGTTGATTTGTATCTTAAAGTGTTATTCTAGTACGAACTCTATGATAGATCGAACGGAAAGAATAGCTTCGTGTTATTTTACTATGGACTCTTGAATAGATCGATCAAAAAGGATAACTTTGAGGTGGTTTCGTACCCTACAATAATCTCTTCGTTTGTTCCCCGCTATTAGTGACTTTGGAGTGACTCTTTGTTGCATGTTGAGGGATAGTTATATGATCCAATTATGTTATTATTGTTGAGAGAACTGGTACTAGTGAAAGTATGAACCCTAGGCCTTGTTTCCTAGCATTGCAATACCGTTTACGCTCACTTTTATCATTAGTAACCTTGCTGTTTTTATATTTTCAGATTATAAAAACCTATATCTACCATACATATTGCACTTGTATCACCATCTCTTCGCCGAACTAGTGCCCCTATACAATATTCCATTGTATTAGGTGTGTTGGGGACACAAGAGACTCTTTGTTATTTGGTTGCAGGGTTGTTTGAGAGAGACCATCTTCATCCTACGCCTCCAACGGATTGATAAACCTTAGGTCATCCACTTGAGGGAAATTTGCTACTGTCCTACAAACCTCTGCACTTAGATGCCCAACAACGTCTACAAGAAGAAGGTTGTGTAGTAGACATTAAGCAGTTTCTGCCGCCGTTGCCGGGGAGGTGAGTGCTTGAAGGTATATCTTTAGATCTTGCAATCGAATCTTTTAGTTTCTTGTTTTATCACTAGTTTAGTTTATAAAAGAAAACTACAAAAAAATGGAATTGAGGGTGCCTCATATGCTTCATCTTTTTAATGTCTTTCGTGAAAATAAGGATTTCGATAATTGTGCCAAAGTGTTAGAAGAAGAATGCAATAAAATGTTTGGCACTAAATTGCTGTCTTTCGTGAAAAGAAGGATTTCGATAATCGCTTCATCTTTTTAATGTCTTTCATGAAAATGATGGGAAGGAAAATTGTGCTCAAGTACTAGAAGAAGAATTACATAGAATGCTTGGCATAAAATATGTGAATGATGAGCATGATTGCAATGTTGTTAGTATGAATTCTTTGAATACCCATGATGCTAATGATATGCAAAGCCACAAGCTTGGGGATGCTATGTTTGATGATGATGATATGTTTAGTCCCCCAAGTTTTGATGAGCAAATTTATTATGATGAAAGCATGCCTCCTATTTATGATGATTATTGTGATGACACGTATGCTATAAAGAATAAAGATAACCATGAAACTTGTCATCATGATTTTAATTTTTAATTGGATTATGCTTCACATGATAGTTATTTTGTTGAGTTTGCTCCCACTACTATTGATGAGAATAAATTTGCTTATGTGGGGAGTAGTAAAATTTCTATGCAAGTAGATCATGAAAAGAATGCTTTATGTGCTGGTTATATGGTTGAATTCATTCATGATTCTACTGAAAATTATTATGAGAGAGGATCATATGCTTCTACATAATGCAATAATATCAAGTTTCCTCTCTATGTGTTGAAATTTTTGAAGTCATGCTTGTTTTGCCTTCCTATGCTAGTTGATTCTTGCTCCAATAAATTGTTTGATCACAAAATCCCTATGCATAGGAAGTGGGTTAGACTTAAATATGCTAGTCATATGCATAGGAATTTGTTGGGAGGCAACCCAAATTTATTTTTGTTCTTTGCTTTTTGCTCCTGTTTAGTAATAAATAATTCATCTAGCCTCTGTTTATATGTGGTTTTATGTTTTAATTAGTGTTTGTGTCAAGTAGAACCTTTGGGAAGACTTGGGTGAAGTCTTTGCGATCTTGCTGTAAAAAACAGAAACGTTTGCGCTCACGAGATTAGCTGCCATTTTTTACTGGAGAGTGCTTTCAGGTTCATTCTTTTTGCAGATGATTAATAGACAAATTCCTCAGGTCCGCCAATTTATTTCAGAATTTTTGAAGTTACAGAAGTACTCGAATGATACAGATTACTACAGACTATTTTGTTTTTGACAGATTCTGTTTTCATTGTGTTGTTTGCTTATTTTGATGAATCTATGAGTAGTATCGGAGGGTATGAACCATGGAGAAGTTTTAATACAGTAGATATTACACCAATATGAATTTATAATGAGTTCACAACAGTACCTAAGTGGTGATTTATTTTCTTATACTAACGGAGCTTACGAGTTTTCTGTTGAGTTTTGTGTTGTGAAGTTTTCAAGTTTTGGGTAAAGATTCGATGAACTATGGAATAAGGAGGGGCAAGAGCCTAAGCTTGGGGATGCCCAAGGCACACCTAGGTAATATTCAAGGACAACTAAGAGCCTAAGCTTGGGGATTCCCCGGATGGCATCTCCTCTTTCGTCTTCGTTCATCGTTAACTTTACTTGGAGCTATATTTTTATTCACCACATGATATGTGTTTTGCTTGGAGCGTCATTTTATTTTCTTTTGTTTTACTTGTTGTTTGAATAAAATACAAAGATCTGAAATTCTTAAATGTTAGAGAGTCTTCACATAGTTACATAATTATTCAACTACTCATTGATCTTCACTTATATCTTTTGGAGTAGTTTGTCATTTGCTTTAGTGCTTCACTTATATCTTCCTAGAGCATGGAGGTGGTTTTATTTTGAAGAAATTGTTGATCTATCATGCTTCACTTATATTATTTTGAGAGTCTTTTAGAACAGCATGGTAATTTTCTTTGGTTATAAAATTAGTCCTAATATGATGGGCATCCAAGATGGGTATAATAAAAAAAATCATATATAGTGCATTGTATACTATGAGAAGTTTGATACTTGATAATTGTTTTGAGATATAAAGATGGTGATACTAGAGTCATGCTAGTTGAGTAATTGTGAATTTGAGAAACACTTGTGTTGAGGTTTGCAAGTCCCGTAGCATGCACGTATGGTAACCGTTGTGTAACAAATTTGAAGCATGAGGTGTTTCCTTGATTGTCTTCCTTATGAGTGGCGGTCGGGGACGAGCGGTGGTCTTTTCCTACCAATCTATCCACCTAGGAGCATGCGCGTAGTGCTTGGTTTTGATGACTTGTAGATTTTTGCAATAAGTATGTGAGTTCTTTATGACTAATGTTGAGTCCATGGATTATACACACTCTCACCCTTCTATCATTCCTAGCCTCTTCGGTACCGTGCATTGCCTTTTCTCACCTCGAGAGTTGGTGCAAACTTCGCCGGTGCATCCAAACCCCATGATATGATACACTCTATCACACATAAGCCTCCTTATATCTTCCTCAAAACAGCCACCATACCTACCTATTATGGCATTTCCATAGCCATTCTGAGATATATTGCCATGCAACTTTCTACCGTTCCGTTTATTATGACACACTTCTTCATTGTCATATTGCCTTGCATGATCATGTAGTTGACATCGTATTCGTGGCAAAGCCACCGTTCATAATTTTTCATACATGTGACTCTTGATTCATTCCACATCCCGGTACACCGCCGGAGGCATTCACATAGAGTCATATTTTCTTCTAATATCGAGTTGTAATTTTTGAGTTGTAAGTAAATAGAAGTGTGATGATCTTCATTATTAGAGCATTGTCCCATGTGAGGAAATAAAAAAAAGGAGAAAGGCCAAATAAAAAAGGAGAAGGCCCTAAAAAAGAGAAAGGCCAAATAAAAAAAGAGAAGGCCCAAAAAATGAGAGAAAAAGAGAGAAGGGGCAATGCTACTATCCTTTTACCACACTTGTGCTTCAAAGTAGCACCATGATCTTCATGATAGAGAGTCTCTTATTTTGTCACTTTCATATACTAGTGAGAATTTCATTATAGAACTTGGCTTGTATATTCCAACGATGGGCTTCCTCAAAATGCCCTAGGTCTTCGTGAGCAAGCAAGTTGGATGCACACCCACTTAGTTTCTTTTGTTGAGCTTTCATACATTTATAGCTCTAGTGCATCTGTTGCATGGTAATCCCTACTCCTCGCATTGACATCAATTGATGGGCATCTCCATAGCCCGTTGATTAGCCGCGTTGATACGAGACTTTCTCCCTTTTTGTCTTCTCCATACAACCTCCATCATCATACTCTGTTCTGCCTATAGTGCTATGTCCATGGCTCGTGCTCATATATTGCGTGAAAGTTGAAAAAGTTTGAGAATGCTAAAGTATGAAACAATTGCTTGGCTTGTCATCGAGGTTGTGCATGATGGGCACATTTTGTGTGACGAAAATGAAGCATGGCCAAACTATATGATTTTGTAGCGATGAGCTTTCTTTGGCTATGTTATTTTGAGAAGACATAATTGCTTGGTTATTATGCTTGAAGTATTATTATTTTTATGTCAATATTAAACTTTTGTCTTGGATCTTTCAGATCTGAACATTCATGCCACAATAAGGAAAATTACATTGAAAATTATGTTAGGTAGCATTCCACATCAAAAATTACGTTTTTATCATTTACCTACTCGAGGACGAGCAGGAATTAAGCTTGGGGATGCTTGATACGTCTCCAACGTATCTATAATTTTTTATTGTTCCATGCTATTATATTATCCATCTAGGATGTTTTATATGCTATTTTATATGATTTTTGGGACTAACCTATTAACCCAGAGCCCAGTGCCAGTTTCTGTTTTTCCCTTGTTTTTGAGTTTTACAGAAAAGGAATACCAAATGGAGTCCAATTGACGTGCCAGTTTTTCATGATTTTTTATGGACCAAAAGAAGCCCCCGGAGTAAAAGAGTTGGGCCAGAAGAGTCCCGGGCCATCCACGAGGGTGGGGCGCGCCCTCCCCCCGGGAGCGTCCCCCTATCTCGTGGATGACTCGGAGACCCCCCCCCCTGACGTGAGACCTACGCCAAAAATTACTATAAATATAGAAACCTCCAGAATATAACCTAAATCGGGAGTTCCGCCACCGCAAGCCTCTGTAGCCACCAAAAACCAATTGGGAACCTCTTCCGGCACCCTGCCGGAGGGGGGATCCCTCACCGGTGGCCATCTTCATCATCCCGGCGCTCTCCATGGCGAGGAGGGCGTAGTTCGCCCTCGGGGCTGAGGGTATGTAATAGTAGCCATGTGTTTGATCTCTCTCGCGCGTTTTTGATTCGGCACGATCTTGATGTATCGCGAGCTTTGCTATTATAGTTGGATCTTATGATGTTTCTCCCCCTCTACTCTCTTGTAATGGATTGAGTTTTCCCTTTGAAGTTATCCTATCAGATTGAGTCTTTAAGGATTTGAGAACACTTGATGTATGTCTTGCATGTGCTTATCTGTGGTGACACTGGGATATTCACGTGATCTACTTGATGTATGTTTTGGTGATCAACTTGCGGGTTCAGTGACCTTGTGAACTTATGCATAGGGGTTGGCACACGTTTTCGTCTTGACTCTCCAGTAGAGACTTTGGGGCACTCTTTGAAGTTCTTTGTGTTGGTTGAATAGATGAATCTGAGATTGTGTGATGCATATCATATAATCATACCCATGGATACTTGAGGTGGCATTGGAGTATCTAGGTGACATTAGGGTTTTAGTTGATTTGTATCTTAAGGTGTTATTCTAGTACGAACTCTATGATAGATCGAACAGAAAGAATAGCTTCGTGTTATTTTACTACGGACTCTTGAATAGATCGATCAGAAAGGATAACTTTGAGGTGGTTTTATACCCTACAATAATCTCTTCGTTTGTTCCCCGCTATTAGTGACTTAGGAGTGACTCTTTGTTGCATGTTGAGGGATAGTTATATGATCCAGTTATGTTATTATTGTTGAGAGAACTTGCACTAGTGAAAGTATGAACCCTAGGCCTTGTTTCCTAGCATTGCAATACCGTTTACGCTCACTTTTATCATTAGTTACCTTGCTGTTTTTATATTTTCATATTACAAAAACCTATATCTACCATCCATATTGCACTTGTATCACCATCTCTTTGCCGAACTAGTGCACCTATACAATTTACCATTGTATTGGGTGTGTTGGGGACACAAGAGACTCTTTGTTATTTGGTTGCAGGGTTGTTTGAGAGAGACCATCTTCATCATACGCCTCCCACGGATTGATAAACCTTAGGTCATCCACTTGAGGGAAATTTGCTACTGTCCTACAAACCTCTGCACTTGGAGGCCCAACAAAGTCTACAAGAAGAAGGCTGTGTAGTAGACATCAGTTCTCAACAAATATCCTTTTTCAATCTAACGATTAGGAGTAGAAAGAGGGTCTTTCTCTCTCTCTAGGTATCTCTCCATCCCACAACCCCTCTAGCACGCGTACACACTCTCTGTAGCCACTCCGAAAGTACAACGTCACTATACATTCACGCTCCCAACAAAAAAATTACACATTCACGCATGTTACAAATACGTGCCGATTTTGCTAGCTATTAATGTGAGGCCTCCTTTGGTTTAGAGGAATCTTGTAGGAATTTCATAGGATAGGATTTCTATATGAAAATTTTCTGTAGAGCCCTTTAGTTTATAGGAATGGAATCATATTCCTATGGAGGAATTCTTCCTATCCTCCACATTTCATAGAAAAATAAACATTAGCTTGGACTCAATGGAGACAATCCTATGATGTGAATCAAAGGGCATCTCCTTTCCTATTCCTACTCATAGGATTTAAGATGCATGTCATCTCATTGATACGTCCATTTCACATCATGTTTATCTACTATTATTTATGATGTTTTTATCTATAATAATGCTTTTTGGAGTGATTCTAATGCCTTTTCTCTCATAATATGCAAGGTACACACAAACAGGGAGAATTCCGGCAGCTGGAAATCTGGACCTAGAAAAGCTACGTCAGGCCACCTATTCTGCACAACTCCAAACAAGCTGAAACTTTACAGAGATTTTTATGGAATGTATGTGGAATATTGGAGCCAATAAGTACCAGAGGGGGCCCACCAGGTGGGCACAACCCAGCTGGGCGCGCCAGGGAGCCCAGGCGCGCCCTGGTGGGTTGTACTCCCCTCGGCCCACCTCCGGTGCCCATCTTCTTGTATATATCTCATTTTGACCTAGAAAAAATAAAGAGAGGACTTTTGGGAGGGAGCAATTCCGTCTCGAGGTGGAACTTGGGCAGGAGCACTTTTGCCCTCCGGCGGAGCGATTCCTCCGGGGGAACTTCCCTCCCGGAGGGGGAAATCATCGTCATCATCATCACCAACAAACCTCCCATCTTGGGGAGGGCAATCTCCATCAACATCTTCAATAGCACCATCTCCTCTCAAACCCTAGTTCATCTCTTGTGTTCAATCTTCGTACCGGAACTATAGATTGGTGCTTGTGGATGACTAGTAGCTAGTGTTGATTACATCTTGCAGTTGATTACTGTATGGTTTATTTGGTGGAAGATAATATGTTCATATCCAATATGCTATTTAATACCCCTCTGATCTTGAGCATGATTATCATTTGTGAGTAGTTACTTTTGTTCTTGAGGTCACGGGGGAAATCATGTTGCAAGTAATCATGTGAACTTGATATGTGTTCGATATTTTGATAGTATGTATGTTGTGATTCCCTTAGTGGTGTCATGCGAACGTCGAGTACATGACACTTCACCATATTTGGGCCTAAGGGAATGAATTGTGGAGTAGTTATTCGTAAGGGGCCGATTGGATCCAGAAGTTTAATGCTATGGTTAGAATTTATTCTTAATACTTCTCTCGTAGTTGCGGATGCTTGCGAGGGGGTTAATCATAAGTAGGAGGCTTGTTCAAGTAAGAACAGCACCTAAGCACCGGTCCACCCACATATCAAATTATCAAAGTAGCGAACACGAATCGAATCAACATGATGAAAGTGACTAGATGAAATTCCCATGTACCCTCAATAACAATTTGCTTATTATAAGAGACCGTTTTGGCCTGTCCTTTGCCTCAAAAGGATTGAGCTACCTTTCTTCACTTTTGTTACTATTATCATTACTTGCTCGTTGCAAATTATCTTGCAATCAAACTACTCTGTTACTTACAACTTCGCCACTTGCAGACATTACCTTGCTGAAAACCACGTGCCATTTCCTTCTGCTCCTCGTTGCGTTCTACACTCTTATCTAAAAGAGCTACAATTGATCCCATATACTTGTGGTTCATCAAGGCTATTTTCTAACGCCGTTGCCGGGGAGTGAAGCGCCTTTGGTAAGTGGAATTTGGTAAGGAAACATTTATATAGTGTGCTGAAATTTACTGTCATTTGTTACTATGGAAAACAATCCTTTGAGGGGTTTGTTCGGGGTATCTTCACCTCGACCGGAACCACAATTAGCTACCCCTCAACCTACTGCACCTACTGAAAATATTGAATATGAAATTCCTTCGGGTAGGATAGAACAACTTCTAGCTAATCCTTATGCAGGAGATGGAACTGAACATCATGATATGCACTTGATATATGTGGAACAAATTTGTGGATTGTTTAAGCTTGTAGGCTTACCCGGAGATGAAGTTAAGAAGAAGGTTTTCCCTTTATCTTTGAAGGGAAAAGCATTGGCATGCTATAGGCTATGCGATGATATTGGATTCTGGAATTGAAATCGATTGAAATTGGAGTTCCACCAAAAATTCTATCCTATGCATCTAGTTCATCGTGATCGGAATTACATATATAATTTTTGGCCTCGTGAAGGAGAAAGTATCGCTCTAACTTGGGGGAGGCGTAAATCAATGTTATATTCATGCCCCAATCATGAGCTCTCAAGAGAAATTATTATCCGGAATTTTTATGTTCGGCTTTCTCATAATGATCGATCCATGCTTGATACTTCTTGTGCTGGTTCTTTTATGAAGAAGACTATTGAATTCCGGTGGGATCTTTTGGAAAGAATTAAACGCAACTCTGAAGACTCGGAACTCGATGAAGGTAAAGAGTCAGGTATTAAACTTAATCATGCTTGTGTCAAGTCTTTTATGAATACCGATGCTTTTCAAAAGTTTAGCACTAAATATGGACTTGACTCTGAGATAGTAGCCTCCTTTTGTGAATCATTTGCTACTCATGTTGATCTCCCTACAGAGAAGTGGTTTAAGTATCACCCACCAATTAAAGAAGAAATTGAAGAACATGTACCTGCTAAAGAGGAAACTATTATTCATAATGTTGATCCAGTTGTTCCTACTGCTTATATTGAGAAACCACCTTTTCCTGTTAGGATAAAGGAACACGCTAAAGTTTGAACCGTGGTCAACAAAAGTTATATTAGAACACCTAAACCTGATGAACAAATCAAGGTAGAACCTAGTGTTGCTATGGTTAAGGATCTCTTGGAAGAAAATATAGATGGGCATGTTATTTACTTGTGTAATGAAGCTACTAGAATTGTCAAACCTGCTAAAAGGGATAATCATAGACCCGTTGTTGGCATGCTTGTTGTCTCAGTTAAAATAGGAGATCATTGTTATCATGGTTTATGCGACATAGGTGCTAGTGTGAGTGCTATTCCTTTTACCTTATATTAGGAAATTATGAATGACATAGCACGGAAATTATGAATGACATAGCACCCGCAGAGATAGAAGACATAGATGTTACTATTAAACATGCTAATAGAGATACTATATCACCAATTGGGATTGTTAGAGACATTGAAGTCTTGTTTGGGAAAATAAAATATCCTACTGAATTTTTTTGTTCTTGGTTCCCCACAAGATGATTTTTGTCCCATTATCTTTGGTAGACCTTTCTTGAACACCGTTAATGCTAAAATAGATTGTAAGAAACAAACTGTCGGTGTCAGCTTTGGTGATGAGTCTCATGAGTTTAATTTTTCCAAGTTTAGTAGAAAGCTTCATGAAAAATAATTGCCTAGTAAGGATGAAATAATTGGTCTTGCTTGTATTGTTGTGCCTCCTACTGATCCACTAGAACAATATTTGCTAAACCATGAAAATGATTTACATATGCATGAAATAAATGAGATTTTATTTGAACAACGTCCTCTGCTTAAACACAATTTTCCTATTGAAACTCTAGGAGGTCCTCCTCCACCTAAAGGTGATCCTGTCATTGAATTAAAACAATTGCCAGACACTTTGAAACATGCTTATCTTGATGAGAAAAAGATATATCATGTTATTATTAGTGCTAACATTTTAGAACATGAAGAAGAAAGATTATTGAAAGTTATAAGGAAGCACCGAGCTGCTATTGGATATGGGCATTAATCCCACTCTATGTCAGCACACAATTAATATGGAACCTGATGCTAAACCCATTGTTGATCACCAACGTCGGTTAAATCCGAAGATGAAGGAAGTGGTAAGAACAGAAATATTAAAACTTCTGGAAGCAGGTATAATCTATCCTATTGCTGATCGTAGATGGGTAAGTCATGTTTATTGTGTCCCTAAGAAGGGAGGAATTACTATTGTTCCTAATGATAAGAATGGACTTATTCCATAAAGAATTGTTACAGGCTATAGAATGGTAATTGATTTTAGAGAACTAAACAAAGCAACTAGAAAAGATCATTACCCTCTGCCTTTTATTGATCAAATGCTAGAAAGATTATCTAAGCATACACATTTTTGCTTCCTTGATGGATACTCTGGTTTTTCACAAATACATGTTTCTCAACCTGATCAAGAAAAGACCAATTTCACTTATCCCTTTGGAACTTATGCATATAGATGTATGCCTTTTGGTTTATGCAATGCACCTGCTACCTTTCAAAGATGTATGACTGCTATATTCTCTGACTTTTGTGAAAAGATTGTTGAGGTTTTCATGGATGACTTTTCTGTTTATGGGAAATCTTTTGATGATTGTTTAAGCAATCTTGATCGAGTTTTGCAGAGATGTGAGCAAACAAATCTTGTCCTGAACTGGGAGAAGTGCCACTTTATGGTTAATGAAGGTATTGTTTTGGGCCATAAAATTTTTGAAAGAGGTATTGACGTGGACAAAGCTAAGGTTGATGCAATTGAGAAAATGCCATGTCCTAAGGATATCAAAGGTATTCGTATTTTCCTAGGTCATGCTGGTTTCTATAGGATATTTACCAAATACTTTTCTAAAATTTCTAGGCCTCCTACAAATCTTTTGCAAAAGGATGTTCCTTTTGTTTTTGATGATGATTATTTAGAAGCCTTTGAAACACTCAAGAAAGCCTTAATTTCTGCACCTATTGTTCAACCAACTGACTGGAACTTGCCTTTTGAAATTATGTGTAATGCTAGTGATTATGTTGTTGGTGCTGTTCTAGGACAAAGAGTTGATAAGAAATTAAATGTTATTCATTATGCTAGTAAAACTCTAGACAGTGCACAACATAATTATGCTACTACTGAAAAAGAATTTCTAGCAGTGGTGTTTGCTTGTGATAAATTTAGATCTTACATTGTTGACTCTAATGTTATCGTTCACACCGACCATGCTGCTATTAAATATCTTATGGAAAAGAAAGATGCTAAACCTAGACTTATTCGATGGGCTCTCTTGTTACAAGAATTTGATTTACATATCACTCATAGGAAAGGAGCAGAGAACCCCATAGCTGATAATAACTTGTCTAGGCTTGAAAATGTGCTTGATGACCCACTACCTATTGATGATAGTTTTCCCGATGAGCAGTTAGCTGCAATAAATGTTTCCCACAACACTCCTTGGTATGCTGACTATGCTAATTACATTGTTGCTAAATATTTATCACCTAGCTTTACATACCAACAAAAGAAAAATTCTTCTATGATTTAAGACATTACTGTTGGGATGACCCACATCTTTATAAAGAAGGAGTAGATGGTATTATTAGATGTTGTGTACCTCAGCATGAATAGGGACAAATCCTATGGAAATGTCACTCCGAAGCTTATGGAGGACATCATGTGGGAGACAGAACTGCTCAAAAGGTATTGCAATCTGTGTTTTATTGGCCTACTCTCTTCAAGGATGCTCGTAAGTTTGTCTCATCTTGTGATGAATGTCAAAGAATAGGTAATATCGGTAAGCGTCAAGAAATGGCTATGAATTATTCACTTGCTGTTGAACCATTTGATGTTTGGGGTTTTGATTACATGGGACCTTTTCCTTCCTCTAATGGGTATACACATATTTTGGTTGCTGCTGATTATGTTAAGTAGGTAGAAGCTATTCCAACTAGTAGTGCTGATCACAACACCTCTATTAAAATGCTTAAGGAAGTTATTTTCCCAAGGTTTGGAGTCCCTAGATATCATATGACTGATGGTGTTTCTCACTTTATTCATGGTGCTTTTCGTAAAATGCTTGCCAAATATGATGTTAACCATAGAATTGCATCATCCTATCATCCTCAGTCTAGTGGTCAAGTTGAACTTAGCAATAGAGAAATAAAATTAATTTTGCAAAAGACTGTCAATAGGTCCCGGAAGAATTTGTCTAAGAAATTAGATGATGCACTTTGGGCTTATAGAACAACATGTAAAAATCCTATGGGTATGTCTCCTTATAAAATGGTTTATGGAAAGGCTTGTCATTTACCTCTTGAGTTAGAGCATAAAGGATATTGGGCAAAGAACTCAACTATGATTTCAAACTTGCTAGTGAAAAGAGGTTATTTGATATTAGCTCGCTAGATGAATGGAGAACCCAAGCTTATGAAAATGCCAAATTATTTAATGAAAAAGTTAAAAGATGGCATGATAAAAGAATCCAAAAGCGTGAGTTCAAAGTGGGAGAATATGTTCTTATGTACAACTCTCGTTTCAGATTCTTTGCAGGAAAACTCATCTCTAAATAGGAAGGACCCCATGTTATCGAGGAGGTTTATCGGTCTGGAGCTATCACGATAAATAATGCCGAAGGTACTAACCCGAAGGTTGTTAATGGGCAACGAATAAAACATTATATCTCAGGTACGCCCATTAATATTGAAAGTAATATTATCCAAACTATGACACCGGAAGAACAATAAAAGAATCCTTCCGGAGCACTCCAGAATTGTGAAATAGAGGAGGTACGTGATACGGTAAGTAAACGGACTCCGAAAATTCCGCAAAAATATTTTCTGTTAGTTTTGGAATATTTAGAAAATTAGGAAAATAATAAACAACCAGGAAGGTCACCCTGGTGGGCACAAGACATCAGGGCGAGCCAGGCGCGCCCAGGTGGGATCTGTTAAGCCAGGATAAAAAAATTATCCTCCAAGATAAATACCTTCTGGACTCCGTTTTTCTACCGTTTGCTTGTTTCCCAAGATAAAAAAAATTATATACCCCCCCAACCTATTGACCACCGTATCGCAGAGAAATCTTCTGTTTTCTTTTCTTGTTGTTTTCGGTCAGATCTGTTAAGCCAGGCATCATGTCTTCTTCCACATCCAAGAACGTGGAAGAGGATGCCTGGTTGATGAAGATCGAGCTGAAGAGAGAAGAGTTGTAGAAGCCGTCAAGGGAGACAAGAGCAAGGAGGCTACCGTAGATCAACCCCCGATGGTCGAGCAAGCACTGCCGGCCGAGGAGGAGGAAGAAGATATCCTTAAACCTTACTGATACGTCTCCAACGTATCTATAATTTTTGATTGTTCCATGCTATATTATATTCTGTTTTGGACATTAATGGGCTTTATTATAAACTTTTATATTATTTTTGGGACTAACCTATTAACCGGAGGCCCATCCCAGAATTGCTGTTTTTGCCTATTTCAGAGTTTCGCAGAAAAAGAATATCAAACGGAGGCCAAACGGAATGAAACCTTCGGGAACGTGATTTTCGGAACGAACGTGATCCAGAGGACTTGGACCCTACGTCAAGACATCAACCAGGAAGGCACGAGGTAGGGGGGCGCGCCTACCCCCCCAGGCACGCCCTCCACCCTCGTGGGCCCCATGTTGCTCCACCGACGTACTTCTAACTCCTATATATACCTACGTACCCCCAAACTACCAGATACGGAGCCAAAAAACTAATTCCACCGCCGCAACCTTCTGTACCCGTGAGATCCCATCTTGGGGCCTTTTCCGGAGCTCCGCCGGAGGGGTCATCGATCACGGAGGGCTTCTACATCAACACCATACCTTCTCCGATGATGTGTGAGTAGTTTGCCTCAGACCTTCGGGTCCATAGTTATTAGCTAGATGGCTTCTTCTCTCTTTTTGGATCTCAATACAATGTTCTCCCCCTCTCTTGTGGAGATCTATTCGATGTAATCTTCTTTTGCGGTGTGTTTGTTGAGACCGATGAATTGTGGGTTTATGATCAAGTTTATCTATGAACAATATTTGAATCTTCTCTGAATTCTTTTATGTATGATTGGTTATCTTTGCAAGTCTCTTCGAATTATCAGTTTGGTTTGGCCTACTAGATTGATCTTTCTTGCAATGGGAGAAGTGCTTAGCTTTGGGTTCAATCTTGCGGTGTCCTTTCCCAGTGACAGTAGGGGCAGCAAGGCACGTATTGTATTGTTGCCATCGAGGATAACAAGATGGGGTTTATATCATATTGCATGAGTTTATCCCTCTACATCATGTTATCTTACTTAAAGCATTACTCCGTTCTTATGAACTTAATACTCTAGATGCATGCTGGATAGCGGTCGATTTGTGGAGTAATAGTAGTAGATGCAGGCAGGAGTCGGTCTACTTGTCTCGGACGTGATGCCTATATACATGATCATACCTAGATATTCTCATAACTATGCTCAATTCTGTCAATTGCTCAACAGTAATTTGTTCACCCACCGTAATACTTATGCTCTCGAGAGAAGCCACTAGTGAAACCTATGGCCCCCGGGTCTATTTTCCATCATATTAATCTTCCAACACTTAGCTATTTTTATTGCCTTTTATTTTACTTTGCATCTTTATCATAAAAATACCAAAAATATTATCTTATCATATCTATCAGATATCACTTTCGTAAGTGACCGTGAAGGGATTGATGTAGCGACCAGACCTCAAATGGTATGTGCTGCTGTGCACCAGTGTCATCCCTGGATCAGTAATGCTGACACGCACAGTACAAATGGAGGATTTATAACGGAGTAGCAATCACACACTTATTACATCGAATATCTCCAAAGAGATTAAGTATGATAAATGGCTTAAGGCCATCTAAAAACGATAACAGCGGAAGACTTGGAAGATAAGTGAGTCCATCAACTCCAGCGGCATCACTGAGTATAAGACCACGACCTAAGGCACCTTACTCATCGTCTGAAAAGTCTGCAACATGAAACGTTGCAGCCCGAAAACGGGTCAGCACATAGAATATGCTGGCAAAGTAACACATAGAGAGTAATGAACAATAATAATGCTATACTACATGCATATATGGCTGGTGGAAAGCTCTATGGTTACAGTTTTTGTGAAAAGCCAACTTTTCCCTACTGCAAAGGAATAAATTTTATTTAACTATCATGGTGGTTGTGAAACATTGAGATGGTTGACAGCATCTCAATCCCAATTAAGAATCATCAATAACCCAGCAAAATTAATTAAAAGTAACATGGTGATGAGATTCACATGATAATCCAGGTACTAGATACTCAAGTTGTCCATAACCGGGGACATGGCTAACCATGATTAGTTTGTACACTCTGCAGAGGTTTGTGCACTTTTCCCCACAAGACTCGATCTCCTCCGTTGGATTACTCGCACTACATGGTGTTTGAGTAACGGATAACCGAGACACAGTCTTTCAGAAGTGTTTGCACCTTACGTATGGGTAGACAGTTACACCTACTTTCCCCTACATCTGCTAGTCTACCACTGTAAGAGTTCACACAACTTAGTCAACTATGCTAGAGCCCATAATAGCTTGCGGCTGCACACGGAAGTTTCTAGCATGAATAATCTTATGATCCCTTTGAACCTGGGTGGCGGTCCAAAAGAAAAACAGGCAATCCTAGAATACCCAGGTACCTCAATCCACCCAGATGTGAGTTTTAGTTGCCACCTTAAGTAAACCATTAATTAACAATCTCACATCTGTCATGGAAATCTCTCAAACCCAATCCACGTCTATGAGCATAACATGGCAATATAATAGCAAACGTAGAAGTAACTCCCAAGGGTTTGATAAATAAAACAGGTAATAGGTACTACCTCAACTACTTCCCAATACCCACAGTTTAATTAGATCCTAACCATGCAATGTTTGAGGAATAGATCTAATGCAATAAAAACTGGGTATGGAAGGTATATGATCAAAGTGTTACTTGCCTTGCTGATGATCCGCGAAACCTAGCGATTCGAAGTAACAAGCGGCACACTCTGGGTACTCTGTCGCAAACAAACAAGCAGACAATCAGTACTCATCTAATGCACAGGTAAAACTCGAATGAAAGATCCAACCAGAAAGTTCAACTTAAGAACTCCGGTATACAAAAAGAATCAACTCGAACGAAGCAACGAAAGTCAAACTGCGAAAGAAAGAAGCTTCGTTTACTAATCTGGATCTAGGTCAAATTTTACAGTAGCAAAAACTTGTTTGAGTAGGTTAAACGGAAAGAGAATTTCGAGACGAAACTCTAGGCGCTTGAATCGCCTGATTCCGATAAACGAGCGAAAAGTTAAACAGAAACTAAGATTCGATCAGAAATCGAATCTGAGAAAATCGCGGAAAAATCCGACGAAAAAGAAAAAACGGACGAACGGTTAAAGAACGGAAATTCGTTAACAGAGAAAATCCGACGAACGCGTTCGCTAAAACAAACGTGTCGGTGAACGCTCACAAAATAACAAAACCGAAAAAAACCGATCTAGGGTTTTTTTAAAAACAAAACCGGCAATCCGAACGGCGGCGAGGTACCTCGTCGGGGGCAGGGTCCGGCTGCTCCGGCGAAGGGCGGCGAGGGCGGCGGGGCTTGGCGGGCTCGGGGGAGGGCGAGGGGGCGGCGTGCGGCGGCGAACGGCGGCGGGGCTCGGGCTCGGCTCCGACGGCGGCGGGGCTCGGGGCAGGCGGCGGCGGGGATGAGAGAAGAGGGGGGGCGGCGCTATATATATGGGGGGGGGCTCCGCCGGCTTGGGGAAGGGGGCGGCCGGAGAGGCGTGGGCGAGCGGGACTCGGCGCGGCGGCGGCATCGTGCGCGAGGAGGACGACGCGCGGGCGGGCCGGCGCTCGGCTGGGCTTCGGCCCGGTCGGGCGGCGCGCCGTTTTTTTTCTAAATACATTCCGCGGAAAAATATTCGTAGAAAAATAAATAAAAATCCAAAAAAGATAAAATAAATTTTCCCCGTCTAGTTAGAAAATCTAGAATAGGGTGAACAATATTTTGACACAAAATAATTTTTTTGAAAACATGTAGTATTTTTAATGCAATTAAAATTGCAATTAAAATCCAAATAAATTCCAATAAATGATTTTAACACTTTTCCTCCAATATTTCAATTGTTTTGGAGAAGTCATATTTTCTCCTCTCGTTTTATTTTAAAATGAAATATTTTTCCGGAGAGAAAATAATTAAAACCAAAATCCTCGTTTTATAATTTGATGAAAATCAAATATGAAAATTTGAGAAAATCCCCAACTCTCTCCGTGGGTCCTTGAGTTGCTTAGGATTTATCGAGGATTTGTCGAAATACAATAAAATATGATATGCAATGATGATCTATGTATAACATACCAAATTGAAAATTTGGGATGTTACAATTGACAACCCCTGTATTGCGTTGGTTGCGAGGATTTTATGTGTTTGTGTAGGTGCGAGGGACTCGTGCGTGGCCTCCTACTGGATTGATACCTTGGTTCTCAAAAACTGAGGGAAATACTTACGCTGCTTTACTGCATCACCCTTTCCTCTTCAGGGGAAAACCAACGCAGTGCTCAAGAGGTAGCAAGAAGGATTTCTGGCGCTGTTGCCGGGGAGTCTACGCAAAAGTCAACATACCAAGTACGTACCCATCACAAACCCTTATCTCCCGCATTACATTATTTGCCATTTGCCTCTCGTTTTCCTCTCCCCACTTCACCCTTGCCATTTTATTCGCCCTCTCTTTTCCGTTCGCCTCTTTTTCGCTCGCTTCTTGTTTGCTCGTGTGTTGGATTGCTTGCTTGTCATGATGGCTCAAGATAATACTAAATTGTGTGACTTTACCAATACCAACAACAATGATTTTCTTAGCACTCTGATTGCTCCTCTTACCGATACTGAATCTTGTGAAATTAATGCTGCTTTGTTGAATCTTGTCATGAAAGATCAATTCGCCGGCCTTACTAGTGAAGATGCCGCTACCCATCTAAATAGCTTCGTTGATTTGTCTGATATGCAAAAGAAGAAAGATGTGGACAATGATATTGTTAAATTGAAGCTATTTCCTTTTTCGCTTAGAGATCGTGCTAAAGCTTGGTTTTCGTCTTTGCCTAAAAATAGTATTGATTCTTGGAATAAGTGCAAAGATGCTTTTATCTCTAAGTATTTTCCTCCCGCTAAGATCATCTCTCTTAGAAACGATATTATGAATTTTAAGCAACTTGATCATGAACATGTTGCACAAGCTTGGGAGAGGATGAAATTAATGATACGTAATTGCCCTACACATGGTTTAAATCTTTGGATGATTATACAAAAAATTTATGCCGGATTGAATTTTGCTTCTAGAAATCTTTTAGATTCGGCCGCGGGAGGTATTTTTATGGAAATCACTTTAGGAGAAGCTACTAAACTCCTAGATAATATTATGGTTAATTATTCTCAATGGCACACTGAAAGATCTACTAATAAAAAGGTGCATGCGATAGAAGAAATTAATGTTTTGAGTGGAAAGATGGATGAACTTATGAAATTATTTGCGAATAAAAGTGTTTCTTCTGATCCTAATGATATGCCTTTGTCTACTTTGATTGAGAATAATAATGAATCTATGGATGTGAATTTTGTTGGTAGGAATAATTTTGGTAACAACGCGTATAGAGGAAACTTTAATCCTAGGCCGTATCCTAGTAATTCCTCTAATAATTATGGTAATTCCTACAACAATTCTTATGGAAATTTTAATAAGATGCCCTCTGAATTTGAGACTAGTGTTAAGGAGTTTATGAATTCGCAAAAGAATTTCAATGCTTTGCTTGAAGAAAAATTGCTTAAAGTTGATGAATTGGCTAGGAACGTTGATAGAATTTCTCTTGATGTTGATTCTTTGAAACTTAGATCTATTCCAGCTAAGCATGATATCAATGAGTCTCTCAAAGCCATGAGAATTTCCATTGATGAGTGCAAATAAAGAACCACTAGGATGCGTGCTAAGAAAGATTGCTTTGTGAAAGCGTGTTCTTGTAGTTCCTATGAAAATAAAGATGAAGATCTAAAAGTTATTGATGTGTCCCCTATTAAATATTTGTTTTACAATATGAATCTTGATAATGATGGGACTGAATATGATCCACCTTTACATAGAAGGCGTTCCAAAAATTCGGAGTTCTTAGATCTTGATGCTAAAATTGATAAAAGTGAGATTGAAGAAGTTAAAACTTTAGATCTCAATGAACCCACTATTTTGGATTTAAAGGAATTTAATAATTGCTCTTTGATAGATTGTATTTCCTTGTTGCAATCTGTGCTAAATTCTCCACATGCTTATAGTCAAAATAAAGCCGTTACCAAACATATCGTTGATGCTTTGATGCAATCTTATGAAGAAAAACTTGAGTTGGAAGTTTCTATCCCTAGAAAACTTTATGATGAGTGGGAACCTACTATTAAAATTAAAATTAAAGATCATGAATTCTATGCTTTGTGTGATTTGGGTGCTAGTGTTTCCACGATTCCAAAGACTTTGTGTGATTTGCTAGGTTTCCGTGATTTTGATGATTGCTCTTTAAACTTGCACCTTGCGGATTCCACCATTAAGAAACCTATGGGAAGAATTAATGATGTTCTTATTGTTGCAAATAGGAATTATGTGCCCGTAGATTTTATTGTTCTTGACATAGATTGCAATCCTTCATGTCCTATTATTCTTGGTAGACCTTTCCTTAGAACGATTGGTGCAATTATTGATATGAAGGAAGGGAATATTAGATTCCAATTTTCATTAAGGAAAGGCATGGAACACTTCCCTAGAAAGAAAATAAAATTGCCTTATGAATCTATTATGAGAGCCACTTATGGATTGCCTACCAAAGATGGCAATACCTAGATCTATTCTTGCCTTTATGCCTAGCTAGGGGCGTTAAACGATAGCGCTTGTTGGGAGGCAACCCAAATTTATTTTTAGTTTTTTTTGCCTTTTGCTTCTGTTTAGTAATAAATATTTGATCTAGCCTCTGGTTAGATGTGTTTTTATGTTTTAATTAGTGTTTGTGCCATGTTAAACCTATAGGATCTTCTTGAATGATAGTTATTTGATCTTGCTGAAAATTCCAGAAACTTTCTGTTCACAAAAATAATTGTTAAAAATCACCAGAAGGTGATAAAATATTGATTCCAATTGCTGCTGATCAATAAAAAAAATTCTAGGTCGTCCTATTTTGGCTGAATTTTTTGAGTTCCAGAAGTTTGCGTTAGTTACAGATTACTACAGACTGTTCTGTTTTTGACAGATTCTGTTTTTCGTGTGTTGTTTGCTTATTTTGATGAATCTATGGCTAGTAAAATAGTTTATAAACCATAGAGAAGTTGGAATACAGTAGGTTTAACACCAATATAAATAAAGAATGAGTTCATTACAATACCTTGAAGTGGTGTTTTGTTTTGAGGTAATATCACATGTGGTGCTTAAAGTTGTCACCGATGTTCACTTTAGTGCCTGAAGTTGAAAAATACACCAAACTGGTTTCAAAACTTGGCACGAGCGTGCAAATACAGTGCTAATCCTATTAATAGACGTGTTTTTATGCTGATGTAGCACCGTAGTTCGCTTAGCATGCACAGACAACCTCGCCCTAGGAAAGAACCAGTATGCCACACGTTTTCTCGTTCCTGTTAATGAAAACAGATCCTTTTTCTTAGAATAATGAAAACATTTCCTATTTTTTTAGATAAGAAAGAAGAGACACGTACGTGGGTTTTAATCGGCTCAGCAGTGCAGCCCAGTTTGCGCATCTTAGTTTCATTTAGAAATTTGTAAAAAAGTTTGTAAATTATAATCACAGTAATAAAAATATTCACATATTTGTTTTAAACGTATCATATAAATAAAATGGTATTTCTGATTATAAAAATGGCTGTACAATTTAGAATTATATAAATATTTTCTATACTACAATTCATGAATATTATTTTAACTACATAAACCTTTTAATAGTTACATGTACATTTTTACAATTCATATTATTTAAGAATTTTTCAACAATGTAAAATGTCCATAAATATCCAAAATTTAAAATTTCAGTTTATGAAAAATATTCACTATTGACTATATTTTAATTATATTTTTTTTTTGAATATATGACACGATGAAAGTTATACACATGTTTCTCGCAAAAAAAGAAATTTATACACATGTGAATATTAATAAAAATGTTTCTACCTATAACATTTTTTTTCATTTAAGCATAAGCCAAGCATGCATAATCTTTTGGAATTTACTCAAAAAATTAAGTTTTTTATAATTATTTTTGCATATACTAAACAATTTAGAAGATTTATTTACGAACAGCTTTAACTATAAATCACAGGTAAATTGCTGACTATTTTTTTAAATTACATGAACATTTTAGTTATTTAATTTATATGTATTTATAAAAAATTTGAAGCACAAAAATTTGAAATGTATTTTTATTACTGTTATTATAATTTACAATTTTTTTTACAAAGTTCTAAATCAAACTAACATGCGCAAACTGGGCTGCACTGCAGCAGGCCATTAAAACCCACGAACGTGTTTCTTTATCTAACAAAATAGGAAATGTTTTCATTATTCTAAAAAAAGATCTGTTTCATTAACATGCACGAGAAAACATATGGCGTACTGGCCAGTAGTTCCAGTTTGCTAGGGAGAGGTTGTCTGTGCATGCTAAGCGAACTACGGTGCCACGTCAGCGTAAAAACGTCTACTAATGAGATTAGCACCGTATTTGTACGCTCGTGCCAAGTTTTGAAACCAGTTCGGTGTATTTTTCAACTTCAGGCACTAAAGTGAACATCGGTGGCAAGTTTAAGCACCACCTGTGATATTACCTCTTTTGTTTTCTTTCGCTAACGGAGCTCACGAGATTTTCTGTTAAGTTTTGTGTTGAGAAGTTTTCAAGTTTTGGGTAAAAGATTTGACGGATTATGGAACAAGGAGTGGCAAGAGCCTAAGCTTGGGGATGCCCATGGCACCCCAAGATAATCTAAGGACACCAAAAAGCCAAAGCTTTACTTGGAGCTATATTTTTATTCACCACATGATATGTGTTTTGCTTGGAGCGTCTTGTATGATTTGAGTCTTTGCTTTTTAGTTTACCACAATCATCTTTGCTGTACACACCTTTTGAGAGAGACACACATGATTCAGAATTTATTAGAATACTCTATGCGCTTCACTTATATCTTTTGAGCTATATAGTTTTTGCTCTAGTGCTTCACTTATATATTTTAGAGCACGGCGGTGGTTTTGTTTTATAGAAACTATTATTCTCTCATGCTTCACTTATATTATTTTGAGAGTCTTAAACAGCATGGTAATTTGCTTCAATTGGGAAATTAATCCTAATATGTTAGGTATTCAAGAAAAACTTTCTTATGAGTGTGCTGAATGCTAAGAGAAGTTTGATGCTTGATGATTGTTTTGAGATATGGAGGTAGTGATATTAAAGTTGTGCTAGTTGAGTAGTTGTGAATTTGAGAAATACTTGTGTTAAAGTTTGCAAGTCCCGTAGCATGCACGTATGGTAAACGTTATGTAACAAATTTGAAACATGAGGTGTTCTTTGATTGTCCTCCTTATGAGTGGCGGTCGGGGACGAGCGATGGTCTTTTCCTACCAATCTATCCCCCTAGGAGCATGCGCGTAGTGCTTGGTTTTTGATGACTTGTAGATTTTTGCAATAAGTATGTGAGTTCTTTATGACTAATGTTGAGTCCATGGATTATACGCACTCTTACCCTTCCATCATTGCTATCCTCTTCGGTACTGTGCATTGCCCTTTCTCACATTGAGAGTTGGTGCAAACTTCGCCAGTGCATCCAAACCCCATGATATGATACGCTCTTTCACACATAAACCTCCTTATATCTTCCTCAAAACAGCCACCACACCTACCTATTATGGCATTTCCATAGCCATTCCGAGATATATTGCCATGCAACTTTCCACCGTTCCGTTTGTCATGACACGTTCATCATTGTCATATTGCTTTGCATGATCATGTAGTTGACATCGTATTTGTGGCAAAGCCACCATTCATAATTTTTCATACATTTCACTCTTGATTCATTGATATCCCGGTATACCGCCGGAGGCATTCATATAGAGTCATACTTTGTTCTAGTATCGAGTTGTAATCATTGAGTTGTAAATAAATAGAAGTGTGATTATCATCATTTATAGAGCATTGTCCCCAAAAAAAGGCCAAATAAAAAAAGGAAGGCCCCCCAAAAAAGAGGGACAATGCTACTATCCTTTTTCCACACTTGTGCTTCAAAGAAGCACCATGATCTTCATAATAGAGAGTCTCTTATTTTGTCACTTTCATTTACTAGTGGCAATTTTTCATTATAGAACTTGGCTTGTATATTCCAACAATGGGCTTCCTCAAATGCCCTAGGTCTTCGTGAGCAAGCAAGTTGGATGCACACCCACTTAGTTTCCTTTGTTGAGCATTCATGCATTTATAGCTCTAGTGCATCCGTTGCATGGCAATCCCTACTCCTTGCATTAACATCAATCGATGGGCATCTCCATAGCTCATTGATTAGCTGCGTTGATGTGAGACTTTCTCCTTTTGTCTTCTCCACATAACCCCCATCATTATATTCTATTCCACCCATAGTGCTATATCCATGGGTCACGCTCATGTATTGCGTGAAAGTTGAAAAAGTTTGAGATTACTAAAGTATGAAACAATTGCTTGGCTTGTCATCGGGGTTGTGCATGATGAGAGCATTCTTGTGTGACGAAAATGGAGCATGACTAAACTATATGATTTTGTAGGGATGAACTTTCTTTGGCCATGATATTTTGAGAAGACATAGTTGCTTAGTTAGTATGCTTGAAGTATTATTACTTTTATGTCAATATTAAACTTTTATCTTGAATCTTTCGGATCTGAATATTCATACCACAATTAAGAGAATTACATTGAAATTATGCCAAGTAGCATTCCACATAAAAAATTCTGTTTTTATCATTTACCTATTCGAGGACGAGCAGGAATTAAGCTTGGGGATGCTTGATACGTCTCCAACGTATCTATAATTTTTGATTGTTCCATGCTATATTATATTCTGTTTTGGACATTGATAGGCTTTATTATACACTTCTAAATTATTTTTGGGACTAACCTATTAACCGGAGGCCCAGCCCAGAATTGCTGTTTTTGCCTATTTTAGAGTTTCGCAGAAAAAGAATATCAAACGGAATGAAACCTTTGGGAACGTCATTTTCAGAACAAACGTGATCCAGAGGACTTGGACCCTACGTCAAGATATCAACCAGGAAGGTACAAGGTAGGGGGCGCGCCTACCCCCCCTCCCCAGGCGCGCCCTCCACCCTCGTGGGCCCCACGTTGCTCCACCGACGTACTTCTTCCTCCTATATATATCTACATACCCCCAAACTACCAGATACGGAGCCAAAAACCTAATTCCACCGCCGCAACCTTCTGTACCCGTGAGATCCCATCTTGGGGCCTTTTCCGGAGCTCCGCCGGAGGGGGCATCGATCACGGAGGGCTTCTACATCAACACCATAGCCTCTCCGATGATGTGTGAGTAGTTTACCTCAGACCTTCAGGTCCATAGTTATTAGCTAGATGGCTTCTTCTCTCTTTTTGGATCTCAATAAAATGTTCTCCCCTCTCTTGTGGAGATCTATTCGATGTAATCTTCTTTTGAGGTGTGTTTGTTGAGACCGATGAATTGTGGGTTTATGATCAAGTTTATCTATGAACAATATTTGAATCTTCTCTGAATTCTTTTATGTATGATTGGTTATCTTTGCAAGTCTGTTCGAATTATTAGTTTGGTTTGGCCTACTAGATTGATCTTTCTTGCAATGGGGGAAGTGCTTAGCTTTGGGTTCAATCTTGCGGTGTCCTTTCCCAGTGACAGTAGGGGCAGCAAGGCACGTATTGTATTGTTGCCATCGAGGATAACAAGATGGGGTTTATGTCATATTTCATGAGTTTATCCCTCTACATCATGTCATCTTACTTAAAGCGTTACTTTGTTCTTATGAACTTAATACTCTAGATGCATGCTCGATAGCGGTCGATGTGTGGAGTAATAGTAGTAGATGCAGGCATGAGTCGGTCTACTTGTCTCGGACGTGATGCCTATATACATGATCATACCAAGATACTCTCATAACTATGCTCAATTCTGTCAATTGCTCAATAGTAATTTGTTCACCCACTGTAATACTTATGCTCTCGAGAGAAGCCACTAGTGAAACCTATGGCCCCCGGGTCTATTTTCCATCATATTAATCTTCCAACACTTAGCTATTTTTATTGCCTTTTATTTTACTTTGCATCTTTATCATAAAAATACCAAAAATATTATCTTACCATATCTATCAGATCTCACTTTCGTATGTGACCGTGAAGGGATTGACAACCCCTTCATTGCGTTGGTTGCGAGGATTTTATCTGTTTGTGTAGGTGCGAGGGACTCGTGTGTGGCCTCCTACTGGATTGATACCTTGGTTCTTAAAAACTGAGGGAAATATTTATGCTGCTTTACTACATCACCCTTTCCTCTTCAAGGGAAAACCAACACAGTGCTCAAGAGGTAGCACTTACTATGCTCATCTTACCTCTACTGAGATTGAAGCCTTTCGGATCATTGAAATGGTTTGTGTGCAAAATAAATATCTCACTCGTGAAAATATTCTGCATCAAGTGCACATCTTCTTCTTCTGGAGCGCGATTCATCGATTGGAGAATCTCTTGATCCTGAAGGACAAGATCACCTCTACTTCACCACCACCTTCTTCTTCATCACCAAAAGAAAACTGAGTATCGGGTATGGGCACTCCCCTTGGCTTTCGCCAAGCTTGGGGGAGGTGCCCTGATATCGTATCACCCCACTATCTTTTGCCTTTACTTAGTTTAGTTCGATCCATAGTTATCTTTTGCTTTAGATGAATAAAAGTTTAGTTCGATCCTATCTTCTCGAAAGTTTGCTTAGTGATCTATCCTTGTAATCGTGTGCGAGATATATAATAAATTTTAGTGTGAGTTTTTTCTTTGTATACTTTCATGTTCCAATAAAAAGAAAGGAAATAAATGAAAAGATCATATGCTAATCTTATGGTAGGTGATGGCACCACATAAGGAAAAGTATAAGTAGAAAATTTTATTAGAGATTGACAAACATAGCATTGGTCAATGATGCAACTCATGAAAAAATTAATAAGGGAAGAGAAGATTCACATATAAATACACTATCCTGGAAATCTTTTGTGATTGTGAGGCCCCATCAAAATATTATATGCCAAAATTGTTGACGTTGGACAAGGAAGATAACTTAATGATTTATGTTTGTTCATATTCACATAGAAGTTATATTGTCATAGATCCTTCAACATGTGGTGCTTGCCCCCCATCTTTGCTATCCAAAAATTCCGCACCAAGTAGAGATACTACTTGTGCATCCAAAAACCCTTAAACCCAAATCTTATTTTCAAGAGTCCACCATACCTACCTATAGATTGAGTAAGATCATTCAAGTAAGTTTTCATCAGTGTAATAAGGCAATAAAAATTACTTCTAAAAGTGTGAGATCGTTTAGTGTAAAAGAAAATTGAGCATTGTACAAACTTGTGATGGTGAAGAATAAAAGTGATAGACTGGATAATAAAGGTTGCCATCACAAGGGGCAATACAACGTGACGTTCTTTTGCACTAAGGGGTTGAGCATACAAACAAATAAGCGCATGGCAACCTCTGCTTCCCTCTGCGAAGGGCCTATCTTTTACTTTTATGCATTTACTTTTATGCAAGAGTCAAGTTCTTCTCTCTTTTCCTTTTTATTTTCTCCTTTGGAAAGCATCATGTGGTGAGGAAAGATCTAGGCACATATGTCTAGTTGAATATGGGTAGCAGAGTTATTATTGTAGACATCACCCTTGAGGTGAATACGTTGGGAGGCGAAACTATAAGCCCCTATCTTTCTATGTGTCCGGTTGAAACGTTTTGCTCATGTGTATGCGGTGAGTGTTAGCAATCATAGAAGACTATAGGATGGTTGAGTATGTAGACTTGCCTAAAGGCTCCGATACGTGACCCATCCTGAAAAGATGAGGAATTGTAGTTGCAAAGTTGACTAAGAACATAGTTTGTTGGTTTCTAATAGAGTTTATGCTTTATACTTTGATAGTCTGATGAATTGTTACTTATTCATGAGAAGTCTATGATAAAAGTTTTATGTTGAAGTTTGTTGTTGTGATAATAATCTACATGATGCTTCTATGTCCGTATTTTGTTTTCATCGGCACCTCTCTCTCTCTAAGCATGTGGACATGTTTTTCGATTTCGGTTTTCGCTTGAGGACATTAATGCACTTTTTGCAAATAAAATAAATACCAATAAACTCCAAAAACTTCAAATAATATTCAAAATAAAATTTCCCACTCTTTTATAAATTTGAGGAAGTCATCTTATCCCCTATCATTTGTTTTTCTCGAGTGGAAAAATATTATTTGAATATTCCAAAAAAAACTCCAAAATGCAAAGAAATGTGGTATGCATTGAATGATTCTATTAACATCCAAATTTAAATAAAATTGGGATGTTACAAACCTACCCCCCTTAAGATGAATCTCGTCCTCGAGATTTGGGTTGGCCAGCAAAAAGGTGTGGATGGTCCTGTCTAAGATCTTCCTCTCGTTCCCAAGTAGCTTTCTCCTCGGTGTGGTGACTCCACTGAACCATGCAGAACTTGATGATCTTGGTACGAGTGATTCTCTCTGCAGTCTCAAGAATCTTAATAGGTTTCTCCTCATAAGTCAGATCATTCTCCAACTGAATTGCCTCCAGTGGCACTGTATCTCTCAAAGGAATGTCCGCCATCTCTGCATGACACTTCTTCAGCTGGGAAACATGACACACATCATGAACTCCCGACAAAGCCTCTGGTAATTCCAGCTGGTATGCAACCTCTCATCTACGTTCCAGAACTCTGTATGGTCCCACAAACCGTGGTGCTAACTTTACTTTGACTCCAAATCTCTTAATACCTCGAAGTGGAGACACTTGAAGATATGCTCTATCTCCCACTTCATAGATCACTTCCTTGTGTTTAGCATCGGCATAACTTTTCTGCCTTGACTGAGCTATCTTAAGTCTGTCACGAATCAACTTGACCTTCTCCTCAGAATCCCTAATCAAATCAGGTCCAAACAATTTGCGATCTCCAACTCCATCCCACATCAAAGGTGTCCTGCATTTCCTGCCATACAATGCCTCGAAAGGGGCCATCTGCAAACTGGCTTGGTAGCTGTTGTTGTACGAGAACTCTGCGTAGGGTAAGTTATCATCCCAACTAGACCCATAGTCTAGCACACAAGCTCTTAGCATGTCCTCTAGAATCTGATTGACTCTCTCTGTCTGCCCATCAGTCTGTGGATGGAAGGCTGTACTGAACTCTAGCCTGGTACCCAAAGTTTCATGCAACTGATTCCAAAACTTTGAGGTAAACTGTGTTCCTCTATCTGATACGATGCTCCTCGGAACTCCATGCAGACATACGATCCTGGTCATATATTCTTTGCCAGCTTAGCACTTGTATAGGTGGTCTTCACTGGAATGAAGTGAGCAACCTTGGTCAAACGATCCACTATCACCCAAATGGAACCATAACCTGAACGGGTCCTGGGTAACCCCATGATAAAGTCCATACCAAGTTTATCCCATTTCCAATCAGGTATCGGCAACGGCTGAAGTAAACCTGCTGGTTTCTGATGCTCCGCCTTTACTCTCTGACATACATCACATATTGCCACATACTTGGCAATCTCTCTCTTCATACCGGCCCACCAAAAACTTTCCTTCAAGTCCAAGTACATCTTGGTGTTGCCTGGGTGTATCGAATATGGTGAGTCATGAGCCTCCTGAAGAATCAACTTCCTGATCTCCGGGTCATTGGGTACGCAAATCCGTTGCTCAAACCATATGGTTCCATTTTCATCCTCACGGAATCCTTCTGCTTTCCCTTTGCTCATCATCTCCTTTATCTTAGCAATACCTTGGTCCAACTTCTGGGGCTCTCTGATTCTTCCCAACAAGGTGGACTGTACCTCGAGTGCGGCAACATAACCTCTTGGAACTATTTCCAACTGAAGGTCTCTAAGCTCATCACATAACTCCTGAGGTAAACCTCCTGCTGTAAGGGTATTAACATAACTCTTACGGCTCAAAGCATCCGCCACAACATTGGCTTTTCCTGGATGATAATGCAAACTCATGTCATAATCCTTTATAAGTTCCAACCATCTCCTTTGCCTGAGATTCAACTCCTTCTGCGTGAAAATGTACTTCAAACTCTTGTGATCCGTGTAAACATCACAATGATTCCCAATAAGATAGTGTCTCCATGTCTTGAGCGCATGCACTACGGCTGCCAACTCCAAATCATGCGTGGCATAGTTCAACTCATGAGGTCGAAGCTGTCGTGAAGCATAAGCTACAACCTTTCCCTCTTGCATAAGAACACCTCCAAGTCCTAGACGTGAAGCATCACAATACACCTGAAAGTCCTTGTGCACGTCAGGCGGGATTAGCACTGGGGCTGTGACCAAACGCTTCTTCAACTCTTGAAAGCTGGCTTCACACTATTCAGTCCAAATGAACTTGGTGTCCTTCTTCAACAACGTTGTCATGGGCCTTGCAATCTTGGAGAAATTTTCAATAAATCTCCGGTAATATCCAGCAAGTCCAAGGAAACTACGAATCTCGCCAACTGTGGTGGGTGCATTCCATTCTGTGACTGACTTTACCTTGGTAGGGTCCACTGCAATCCCTTCACCTGACACTACATGTCCAAGGAATGCGACTTCCTTGAGCCAAAACTCACACTTGCTGAACTTGGCATAAAGTTGATGTTCTTTGAGCTTCTCCAAAACTAAGCGCAGATATTCAGCGTGTTCCTCCTCATTCTTGGAGAAAACCAATATGTCATCAATGAATACCACAACGAACTTATCCAAGAACTCCATGAACACCTTGTTCATCATGCTCATAAAATAAGCAGGGGCATTAGTCAAACCAAAGGACATGACTGTATACTCATAGAGCCCATACCTTGTGGTAAAAGTGGTCTTGGGTATATCCTTCTCACGGATCTTCAATTGGTGATAACCCGCTCAAAGATCGATCTTGGAGAAAACACTAGCTCCTTCTAGCTGGTCAAACAAGTCATTGATCATCGGTAGGGGATACTTGTTCTTGATGGTCACCTCGTTCAAAGAGCGGTAGTCCACACACATCCTCAAGGTTCCATCCTTCTTCTCCACTAAGAATACTGGGGCTCCCCAAGGTGATGAACTCGGGCGAATATACCCTTTCTCCAGCAACTCCTTAATCTGTTTCTTGACTTCCTCCAAATCATTAGAGGGCATCCGATACGGCCTCTTAGAGATAGGTCCTGTACATGGCAGCAACTCAATCAAAAACTCAATCTCCCGATTTGGCGGCATACCCGGTAACTTCTCCGAAAATACATCGGGATAATCCTTCAGCACTGGTACTTCTTCCTGGACTCCCGTAAGAGAGTTCACCTGAGTCCTCTTAGGCTTAAGCCTAGATACATACTTGATCCTCTTCTTCTCTGGGGTGGTGAGAAGAATCGATCTACTAGCACAATCAATGTTCCCCTCATACTTGGACATCCAATCCATCCCTAGGATTACATCCAACCCTTGCGACTCTAGTATGATCATGTCTGTGGGAAAAACATGTCCCCCTATGTTCAAAGGCAACTGGAAACATCCCTGACTAGCCATAGACTCGGCTCCTGGGGAACTCACTAGAATGGGTGACTTAAGAGCTATGGTAGGCAACTTATGTTTATCCACGAATCCCCTTGATATGAATGAATGCGATGCACCAGTGTCAAAAAGAATGAGTGCTGGAAATGAATTAACCAAGAACTTACCAATCACTGCGTCAGGCTGCTCATAGACCTCCTCCACATTGACATGATTCAGATGCCCCTTAGTGAAAGGATTAGGCTTCTTGCCTCCAGAATTCCCATTCCCATTCCCATTCTGCTGCTCGGGACACTCATTGGAGTAGTGCCTTGTCTTCTTGCATTTGAAGCAAGTGATGTGACTCAGATCTTTCTCCATTGGTGTAGAAGAGTTGAAATGCTGTTGGTTGCCATTCCCTCCATTGCCATTGCCATTGCCATTTCCATGCTTGTGACCATGGTGGTTGTGTCCATTTCCTCCATGCTGAATGTGGCCTCCATGGTTATGATGATTCCCTCCAAACTTGCTAGTGCCTGATCCAGAACTTCCTGAGTACGGGCTGTAGTGGGGTTTTTGTTGAACTCCAGAGTTATACTTCCCGTGACCGTACTTCCTCTTACGATTCTCCATCTGCTGGTGCTTGCCTTCGAGAATGGTAGCCTTATCAACCAGCTCCTGATAGTTTGCAAAGGTCGCCACAGTCAACTGAACTCCCAACTCATCGTTCAACCCCTCCAGAAACTTCTCTTGCTTGGCTGCATCAGTGGCCACGTCCTCTGGGGCATAACGGGCCAACTTACTGAACTCATCAACATACTGGGATACCGTGCGTCCTCCCTAGCGCAAGCTGCGTAACTCCTTCTTCTTCAGACTCATGGCTCCAGCTGAGACATGAGCAGTGCGTAACGCCTACTGGAACTGAGTCCAAGTCACACTCTCCAAGGGGTATGTGGTGGTGTAGTTCTCCCACCAAGCAGCGGTCGGGCCATCCAGCTGATGGGCGGCAAACTTCACCTTCTCAGCATCATTGCATCTTGCCGTGGCCAGCTCCCTTCCTATCTTGCGGAGCCAGTCATCTGCGACAATCGGCTCCGTGCTGCTGGAGAAAACGGGTGGGTTCAGCCTCAGAAAACGGGTAAGACTGTCAACTGGGGGCGGCGGCGGTGGGTTGTTGTTGTTGTTGTTGTTGTTGTTGTTCTGGTTCTGGTTCTCAATGAGCATCTGCATAAGAGCATTCTGCTACTGGATCAATTGCGTGAGCTCCGGCGGAAAGTTGAATCCGGGGTCACGTCTTGGAGGCATCTGATGGGTTTAGAGTGGATGAGGAGTTAGAATAGAATGAGGCCTAGTGAGTAAAATCACACTACCCATATGCACATGATAGCAATAAAACTTCAAATCACTCCAATTCAATTTCAAACAAAGAGGTTCACACAAATAATCAAACCTAAGGTAAGCCATGTCACAAGATTTGACAAGGTCTTACAAATGAAGTAAAACTAATCGGATAACGAAATCGAATTTCTAACTCTCATGGTGGTATAAAATCTAACTCTCATCGGATGAAGAGCAGTCAACCATGTTGACATCAGGTGTCCTTGCATCACTCTCTATGTCGTCATCTCCAAGCTCATCATCCTGGTCCTTGTCCTGGCTGACGTAATCTCCATAAGAGTGATCCTCCTGGATGTTTTCTCCCTCATCCAGCTTCTCCTCGGCCTCCTCAAGCTCAAGCTTCAGGTCGTCGATCTTCTCCTGTAGTGCGTCCAACTCTCCCTCATGCTCGATGCGAGCATCCTGGAGTTCCTCCTCGAGATCGGCCTTGCGAGTCATGAGGTTCTTGATGACGATCATGTTGTCAGACAGCTCCAGCTCCATCATACGAATGTGATCCTCCATGTCCTGGATATGGGATGCTATCGTCTCGTCCTCTAGGGTACGCACCACATCTCCATTTGCGTCGCGGCGTCCGTACATCACGAAGGAGGTCTTCTTGAGGTCCTCGTCATACTCCTCCCGAATGCGTCCGAGAGCAATGTGAGCAGCGATGCCCCTGCCCAAGCCCCATGTTGCAGTATCCACATGGAAATCAATGGGCTTGGTGCGGTTTCCGAGGATGCGTCCGGGGATATGGGCATCAATCCTCCAACGCGTCTCCTCGGGCAAGGTGGCAGTGAAAGTTCCAGTGAATGTGGGAAGCCCAATCTTCAGGTGCTTCACGTCTTCATCAGCTGCCGTCCAAAGGGCATGGCCTCATCGGGCTGCTCGAACTCGACAATGGCGGACGACATCTACATTTTGAAAGAGGGAAGACATTAGTAATGAAGCAGAGAAGGTATGAGACCAAAGGATATATAGGGAAAGTGAAAAAATATAGCTTTTTATCCTATGGCTTTTCCATTTTCTAGGGGTTGCGTCCTACAGTCAACGTGTGCTCCGATACCATGTTGTAGCGACCCGACTCGTTAAGAGTCGAAGACTCTATGCGTACCATGCTAGTCCCTGGATCGACTTGCTAGCACACACAGTACTCGATGAAATAACAGAAATAACACACATCTCTTTATTACATCGATAGTCCAGGAGCCATACATTTATTACAAAATAGGGCATAGAGCCAATAAACAAATACTGTGGAAGCAAAGTAGTAAATGAGTCCAACTCCACGAGCAAGGTTGAGTGTAGAACATCGACCTATCGCACCTTAATCCTCATCGGATATATCTGCAACATGATAAGTTGCAGCCATATAGGTCAGCACATTGAATGTACTGGCAAGTCACATCATAAGTGTAAAGAACCTACTTGTACATGCAATTTGGCTGGTGGAAAGCTCTAAGTTTAGTTTTTTTTTGCATAAAGCTAGTTTTTCCCTATTAGGAAAGATGTTATTCTACTACTACACATTTGCATAGGATGAGTTGGCAAACCCAACTCCATCCGTTCCCAAGTTTCATTTAAAACCCAACTGTTTAATTAAAGGTGAGGATATCTCCCGGCATTTCCACTACTAGATGCTCAACTTGTCCGTAACCGGGGACACGGCTAATCGATTAGGTTGACACTCTGCAGAGGTTGCGCACTTTTCCCCACAAGACTCGACCACCTCCATGATCGGAAGATCGAGACATAGTCTTTCGAAAATGTTCCCCCTTAACCCACGGATAGGCCGGTACACCTACATCATTCTACATCTGCTAGCCCATCCCGGAAGGGGTCACACTAACTACTCAACTAAGCCAGAGCCCATATTGGCTTGTGGCTGCACACGTAAGCTTCTAGCATTGAGAATATGATTGATCTCTTTGGGCCTGAGCGGATGGTCCACTAGTGGTGCACCACCATGGATTTCCCATGCGTGCCCCATTGTACTTCGCCACCATTCCAACAAGTTTCCGCCCAGGTAGTTCATTAATTATCTTAGGTCCTATTTACTACATTGTCACTCATACTTTACAATGATCACTCCCCAATCCACGTCTACTTAGCGAAGCAACATAATGTAAAACGATGGCGACAATGTTATAAGGTTCAGACCTACCTCAATGAACTACTGGGTGAAAAGCATAGTCATGCGGCCGATTCCTACCATGCAGTCCTACCACAAAGAACTAAGTGCATAATAAAAACATAGATAATGAAACATGATCAAGATGCAACTTGCCTTGGTACTGCTGGTTGAATTCTAAAGACTGATAATATTCTGCTTCGCACTTCGGGCAATCTATCGCAAAGAAGATAAACAAACATAAGCAAACATTTCAGAGAACCAACAAGAACATGCAAAGCAAAAAGTCTCGGAAAAACCAAATGAATAAACAACACACTTAACTAGCACAAAAAATATTCTAAGTGCAAAACCACATGGGCCTATGGTTCAAGAAGTGATGTGAACTATAGTGCATACTATGCATACTCGTAAAAATATTAATGGACAGATGCTAGTGTGTGAAAATTATTGTGACAAAGGTCCAGGTGATAGGGTTTGGCTACGGTGACAGAATGCAAAAAGAATCAACTTAATCGGAGCTACGGTTTGAGAGATATGGCCATTTGAAGTTCGAATTCGAATCTGAATAAATTCAAATTTGAATCTGAAAAAAGTTTACAAAAAGGATACCACTGGATAGATCTAAACATGACGAAGATTTTGCCGCTGGTTTCATCGAGTTTGGATCTACGGTTAAAAAGTTGTGGCTACTCGAAGTTCAGGGACTAATCTGCTAATTTCAGGGACTAAACAGAGAAGAAAACTATCGCAACCAAGTCCCTGGCCACGTGGCGGCTCCTGGCTGGCCGAGCAGCGTCCGCTGCGGAGGCTATACGGTGAACGGCCGCTAAATAGAAAAGAAAAACAACGGCGACGGCTAACTAAAAAAATCGACGCTCGGTTTAGATAAAACCGCACGGTCTAAGGGAACCGCGGTTAACCGCGTCCCCCTTTGCAAAATAAAAAAAATAACCTAATCTAATCTGGGCCGTCGGTGATCGATCTAACGGGCGGGAGTGGGGCGGCGGCTTACAGCGGCTGGCGACGTCGGCGACGAGCAGAGGACGGCGGGGCGGCGTCGGGCGGTGGCGGGGCAGCGGCTACGGCGGCCCTCGGCGTCAGGGAAGAAGACGGGGAGGTGTGGCGCGGCGTGGGTGTCCGGATGGTGGCGTCAGGGCTCCTCAGGGGCGTCGGGGATCGGCGAGACAAAGGCGGCGGCGCTCCACGGGCTCCGGCGAGGTCGGGCATCGTCTCCATCGGGACCTAGGCGAGGAAAAGGTGTCAAAAAGACGAGCAAGTTCACGGTGGCATGATTGACGAAGGAACAAGGGCTCGGGGTGGTTTACTGGCAGCGGAATGCTCCGGCGAGGTCCGTTCGGCCGGCGAGATCCAAGCGGCGACTGCGGGCGGTAGGAGCGGCGTGGGAAGAAGTGGGACGGCGAGGGTGGAACAGGGGGTCGAGGAGCTTTTATAGGCGAGGGCAGAGGGCTCGGGGTCGATGGATAAGCATCGAGCGCCAGGCGGCCGACGGTTGCGGGCGGTGAGGCACGGATGTTTATCCTGCGCGGTGCGGGAGGTTGGGGACGGCTTGACGGGCGGGGCCCGCCTGGCAGTGGCAGCGAGAGGAGGCGAGCGAGGGCGGGCGCGGGCGGTCGACCGGGCGGAAAGCGTCGGGGGCGCGGGCGCAGGCCTTGGGCCAAATGGCCAGCTCGGCCGGTTGGGGCGCTCCTGGGCCGAACCTAGTTTCGGTCCAGGCTGCGGTGAGTGCGTGCGTGCATGCGTTTTTTTAACCGAAGACTAAAGTGGCCCTAAACAATTCAAATAAATTAATAAAAACACCACAATAATTTCTAAAATAACTATACAATATTTAGAACCTAATGAACATTAACTTAAGAACATAACATTTTGAAAATATTTTTCTAATGCAATTAATGCACTTTTTGCAAATAAAATAAATGCCAATAAACTCCAAAACTTCAAATAATATTCAAAATAAAATTTCCCACTCTTTTATAAATTTGAGGAAGTCATCTTATCCCCTCTCATTTGTTTTTCTCGAGTGGAAAAATATTATTTGAATATTTCAAAAAAACTCCAAAATGCAAAGAAATTTGGTATGCATTGAATGATTCTATTAACATCCAATTTTAAATAAAATTGGGATGTTACATAAACTGACAAACAAAAAGCAATCGAAAGGAAACCACAATTGCAATGAAAACGGGAAAAGAATAGGCTGTGAGAATCGGTCGGTGCTTCACAAAAAGAAGATTCTTGGAATGAAAATATAGAGCATCACTGATTCTCCCACCTTTCCTTCATCGGTACAGAAGAAAAATGGCAGAAGTGAGTAGCCTGGAGTGATGTTTTCTTCAAGGGGAGAAAGGGCTTCAACGAGCGTTCCAGTGAAATGGTTGCTTTCTCCAGTCCAACTTCGAGGCCACTTTACCACTGCTAGTAAAGGTGTGGGTTTTGTGATATGACGGGTCATGACGGCCACACCGGGGTGACCGGTGAGTCTTGATTGTAGCACCTCATTGTGATTTGGTGGATGGCACGCGGGCCCGGATGCTTTGATGTCCCGCATGTAGATAGAGCGGCTAGTCATATACAGTAGTAGTTTGGAGGACAGACGAGGAGCTCCGTCCTGGTTTATTGGTCCCTATGATAATCTGTGCCAAATTTTGACTATAAATTTAACTAACCAAATGTTCATGCATGTCACAAAAAATTACATCATTCAAAACTATGTTCAAATACGAATCAAAGGATATAATTTTTGTTAACATGCACTAACATTTTGTCAGTTAAATCTTTGGTCAAAAATTTGCACAAATTACAAAGGGGCCCAATAAAGATTATACTCTCACATTTTGTTTTGAGGATACTTCCACATAGAAAATATAAATAATAATGCATGTTGGGGCAGCCCACGTTTCCGACAATTTTAGCTGTGGGCTTGTTCACAAATTTTACGAGGCGGTGGTTGTTCACTTAATGGAGGGTCTAGTACCAGACTTGAACGATACAAAGTGCAACCTGGCACACTGTAACACCACTTGGAATAAGCGGGTAGCTATGTCAAAAACAATCAACAACTCAAAAAAAAGGCGACCTGGCACGTACACAATTTTAAACGATTGTTTTGGTGGAGTGAAAAAAGAAAACTACCCCACTATACATATATCTATATATATAGGCCGGAGCCTCTGCACTTCTTGCTAGGGTTGCTCTATTCACACACTCTCATCCTCTCCAGATCTAAACAAGATAGTGGTGGTAACATTATCTTTCTATCATCACCGTTGGTTACAGATCCGGACATACCCCCCTCCACCGGTGAAGGAGACGAGGGGCAGCGTTTAGGCCGTCGTCGACAGTGAGGGAGGAGACCCATTGCCGGCCGCACCGTTATCTCTGGCCGAGCGCCGGCGTGGGAGGTCCTCCGATCCCTTCATCGCTGCCCTAGTGTGGGCGGATCCGGTCTCCCGCCGCCCACCTATTCACATCCCGACGACCTTCAGGTATATCTTCCTTCGAAACCGGCCTAGCTCTACTTCCCTAGCTTGCTACGTTGCTGCATGTGCATCATTTTCTACCTCCTAGCCCCTCTTGATCGGATGGTCCAACGTCACCTTTTTTCTATTGTTAGAGGTAAAGCTACTTCATGGAGTCGAATCTTGTACTTGGTTCAAACAAGAAATAAAGGGCGGAAATTTAGTATGTACATCGGACTTGGTACAAACAGGAAGGGAAGGGGGTGAAAGTAGTACACACTAGTCATCCAACCTGTCTCTTGGTCGAAAAGGGAAATATATGGGAAACACTATACACAGTGGTATGACCAGAACTAGATTTGCTATCCACACATAGGAGTATGTGGCTAGAGTGAACATAAATGGGACCAACCCAGATATGTTTCTTGGATGTTTGTTTCTCGGGGCAACAAACTCTGAATCACCACTTTATGCCCCGGTTTAGGTATATAGTGCTAGACTGCTGGTGCACCCACTATCCCATGCCCTTATATCAAATATTTAGTTGTTCTTAATCTAATGCCTCTGGTAAAATGAAGCCATGCCACTGTTATAAGCCATGACAAGTTTAGCCAATTGTTTTTGCCAGTAATTGTTTGAGACTCTGATTGTTTCCTCTATAGCTTTTTGTGCAAACAGGGATATCCATTTCACCTTGTTGCTATTGCGACCTTTTGGTGCACTGCACAAAACACTTCTTAAAAGAAGTGACTTTTGTGTTGTTTAACTGGAATGTCAGAATGGAACCATTGGTTCATTTCGGTGGAAATGCACAAAGCGAGATCTGTGTTCCAATCTTCATCATCCATATTGGCACCATAACCTTCCTTTAGGTAAGAATGATATTTAATGCATGTGTTCATCTCTATTTTGCGACTGCCATGAGAAAATAATGCTATTGTTTACTAGTACACTTGTACTCCCTCACTGACAAAACCAATTCTGAAATAGAAGGCCAATCATGTACTTGGTTTCACCAAGTGGTGAGGCTAAAGAGAAATAGAGCATGAAGAAGAAGAAGAAGGAGGAGGAGGAAATGAAGAAGATCACACGATGGTACCGTCCTATGTTATCCTGACATCTTGCTAGTGGTATTGTATTGCTGTGTTGCTACTAGTCTTAATTTACTTGGAAGACTAGCAAGATACCCGTGCATTGCACGTAACATCAAGATGCATTTGTATGAGTAGTTTATCTTGTGAGAGAAAAGGATGAACGAGGGAAGCCCTTATTTGCAAATGTGGAGAGGGGTGTAGGTATCTTTTTGCAAAATTGCCATAGTTTCCTTCCTATCCGTCAGATATAAATCGGACGGCCTATATTGCAGGATGGCAGGCACACCATCATCACCAACTCTGTTTTTTATAAGAGTAGAGTAGAGATAGATAGAGAAATGCAGCAGAGTAGTACTTATCTTGATGACACATCATACTAATTAACTGGATTCTGGATGCATGTGTGACCCAGCTCTACACGATCAACAGTGCCAAGGTGATCTTGCTGAAGTCGAGGCCATTCAAGGGCTCCAACAACGTCTCCCATAATGTGAGATGATCCTCCAGGGAGCCCTTCCACTTCTGCTGTCACTCCTGCAAGGTCACTTAATTAATTAGGAGTACTTAAGTAGCACTAATTTATTGCTGCCTAATTTTCGTGTCGGAGTTAAACAAATCTTTAGTAGCACCCTATGCTGAATCATGTACGTGTGTATGTTTCTCTGTGGAGGTGAATCATGTGGTCGAGCAGGGAGGTAATCTTGGTAGTGGCATGACATAATAATGCTATTGTTTTGCATGTCAATTTATTGCCATTGGTTCAATGAGGCAATGTTTTGAGTATTGTCCATCATGAATTTGATGGTACAGTTAAAGTAATATGCTAATGTCTTTCTATCCTTTCTCACTAAGCTAATGAAGGCTTCACCTTGTTCCTACTTGTGCAAACAGGGACCATGTTGTGCCAATCGTACATTTTAGTGGAGCTGCACAAGAGAATACAATGAACTGTATCCCAGCCAGTGCTTTAACTCTGCTGGAAGTTCTTGATAATCTTTCGATATAATCTCACCACTGGTAAACAAGAGTGATTTCAACCATACATTTGAAGTGCACAAAAATATATACTATTGAGTGATCCCAGTGAGTGCTTTATCATCTCTTCTGGGACTACTTGAATAAGCTTTTTTTCTCAGGTTGGTACCGGCCTAAGGCCTTCATCCATATTAGTTTGTTGTCATCTCTATTTGTATCGTGCTACTGTGTTGCTACTGTCATGAGAAACTCCTTTATCTTTGCACGTTAAAGTTTTGCAACATATGATACATGGCAATGCTTTGAGTGTTGATCTAATTGGCACTGATTAAATAAACTAATACCTCTCTTTAAGCAAGACTACTATGTTGCTAACTTTACCCATTAAGATAATGAGGGTGCTTCTATTTGTTAGTGTATGTTTCATCAACTAGTCCCACTATTATAGTAATCTCACTCTCTCAATATATGTGCTAACAGGGATGCTCGATTTTGGTGCAACTGCACAAAAACTTTGGGTGCTTCATTGCCTCGACTGCATCCTTCCTTTCCTGTCAGTCGCTTATCTCGGCTTCCAGTCAAAGGAAATAGTAATTGATATGCTTCCTCACACAGGTTGGTACCGGTATTTATCCTGATTATTGTGCTTGTCCTATGTATTGGTAATTTGGTATTGTGCTACTGTTTGACGATTTCATAAAGGAGTAACTTGGAGCCTGAACTCACAGGCAAATCATTACATTGGGCGAGTTCAGTAGAACTGCACAAAAAGATCAGATGGACAGATACTTATGCTGCTGCTATGTACTCCAAAGTTCACTCGGACAAGCATCGATGTTGACAAGAAGTTCCTATATTCATTCGAGTATCAACCAGTTGTCAAACTCCAAGTATTAGGAGAGTGAACGCCAAAAATACTGCTTAGCGCATAGCCCAGAAAAACGCAGTCCATTCTTTGGTCCCAACTTGTGCCTTTTGGTTATCGGCACATATGGTAGCGAACTGTATGGCATGGAGTCTAAACATTCCAGACAAGTTGGTTGACGAGTATATTCATCTGGCACTTAATCAGTCTGCACGCCAGGGATGCTCCATTTCAGTTGAACTGCACAAAAATTTGGGTGGTTCATTTTATCGACCGCCTCCTTTCTTGTCTGCAATGTAGAATTTTGGCGAGCTACAGGACCAAGATGAGCCAGTAAACTAGTTGGATGAAAGTAGTGGCCAAGTTGCTCAAACCTCCCTCGGCATCGAGGCCATTATCTCGAGGATAAACCTACAAGCAAAGTTCAGATTGTATGTGCTACCTCTTATGTACTCGAAAGTTTACTCGTACAAGCATTAATTTTAGCAAGAAGTACCTCCGACTGAACACCATTTACTAGTCTGTACCCTAGGTAATTAAAGTTTGTCCATGGATGATATTGGCTGTGATCTCAATCATTTGGATGCATAAACATACTAAACATGTGTATATCTGAATCTTTTTGTGAATTATCTATGAATATTGTCTTGTGATCTATCAATCATTTGGATGCATAGACATGCTGAACTTGTGTATATATGAATCTTTTGAGTTGTTGATTGTGAATGTTGGCCATGAATATGAACGTGTCATGTGAACCTGAGTTTGATACGAATGTTTATCTTTTCTGTTGTACTTGTGTATGAACTTGTTAGTATGTCTACTATGGTATTTGTGACGTGTGGGTGTCAACAGCACACCTTCTTCCCGAGAAGAATTGCACATGCTTGTTAGGGTAGCAATGGCGCATCAACTCTTTTTTATCTTTTTGCTTTGTCTTCCCCCTCCCTCGCTCAACCCCTGCCGTAATGTTTTCGGCCTCAAAACAAACATAGTACTGCGTTGTTTTGGGGGCTTGATGAAAAATCGAGTGCTGCTTTCTGTAGGTTGGCCCGCCCAGCAAATGGGCTGCTAGTCCACCACAGAATGGGAGGGTAAAAATACAAGTTGTATGGTGCATAGGCAAGTAGAAAATGCCATCGAGAGCCATCCACTGAAGAAAAAAATCGTGTCTGATGTGCTTCTTCAGTCGCGCCGCCGGCCCCCTCTTTAATCCAGTTCGCTCCATTCCCCAACCGGCAGCACGTGACGGAAGTTTATTTCCCCCTCACGCTGTCGGGGGATTGAAGATGTGCGGCATCGAATCCAACACCGGTGATGGCTGCTTGTCCAAGTTTTGAGATAAGAAACTACATGTTTCAGAGGCAGAGCATTTAAATCAACATGCACTTTTCAAACATGGATAACAGAATGTTGGAAATTTTATTCATGGTAAAAAGTGGAACTAACAACAAGTTAACATCATGCTGATCAACATTCATGTATAGCACATCTTCATATGATGTGAAGTCAAAAGGATATGCTATTTTGAAAATGGCAAGACAATGTTGAGTGTGCGAAAAACTAGGTAAACTAGGGTCGAAATTTTGGCAAGTGTTAGATATTTTCCAACTGCACCAGTTGGAATCGAACCCGGGCAGTACAACTTTTGGATGAGAGGGTTGTAGCCACCGGGCTAGTGCAGTATGTTCGAAAGAATGAAGGCGTCTACTTCGGCTCTGGTTCTTTCCCGTCCGTGTGCGCTCGCCGTGGTGCCGTCGTATGCCGTTGCCAACATGCTCAACAAACAAGAGGAATCCGGAGAGGACTGTACGCCGAGAGACTGATAGTGGGGACCCACCAGGTCCAAGCCGTATGCAAGCAAGTGCGTCATTGAAAAAAAAAGCTTCCTCCTAATTGTATACTGACATTGGGGCCCACGGGTTTGTCAACCTAGTCAATAAACGAAATAAATTCCAACGATGACTGTCATCGGGGAGCTTTTTTTCAGGGGTATCGGGGATCTTTTTTTCGTTGTTGTTGCGGGAAAGGGGTATCGGGGATCTAGCTGGTATCATTTTTTCCAGAGGGCGAACAAGTATCAGCTAGTCCTAGGTTTTCTTTTTTAACATGCGTAGCCCACGACATACCGAGACCGTGGTTTCAACTTATTTTTTGAGGTCCATCATGTACGTACCGGCCTATGGGCCTCCTAGCGTAGGTTTTACTTTTTCTTAAAGATCGGCAGCCCAATGTATTTTTTTAATAAAACACATATCTCTGTTCTATTTATCTATATATAAGAATAATAATGTTGTGTCCAACTTATGTTTTCCCTTCTAACCACATTATATATATTTATATTATTACTATTATTGTATATTTAACAGAGACTTATATATACATTATAAAAACATCCCACGTCTTATTAACTTAGAAAAGTAAATGTTTAATAGAAGTTGGCAAGGAAAATCCTGGTTGTTTTTGACTCACGGGCAAGGAAAATCCTAGTGATTGCGTACAAAAGCTTGCGAAGATTTTAAGGACCAATGTAATAATAACACGCTCATTTTTCTTTGAGCAATAACTCACTAATTTGTTAATTTTATATATAAAAAATGTGTTGCTCCGGTTTATTTTTTGATATTAATTGCTCCTTATAACCTAACATTATATATAGAACAAGCCCAGCTAATTCGTGTATTTCAAGAAAGTGCAAATGGGCTGGGATTTCTTAGAAAATATTAAATGTGCCGCATTGACGCGAAATTATTTGTTCACCCAGCCTAGCAAATGGACTGTAATTCTAGAAAACATGGGTTAAATATATGCCACATTTTTGCAGGCTGACATGTGGGCCAATAGGTCGAAGCCTACGCAAGACGTTGTCAACTTAGTCAACAAACGATTCTGACATCCACAGCCAATGGATTTATATCCAACGGCCGGCATGCACCTTCAATCTCTCATCTTCTTCCTCCAGCGTCGCCGGGACTGCCTGCTCCGGCCTCCGGCGGCTGGCGGCTCTGCTTAGCACACATCGCTGCGAAGCGCTACCCCACCGCCGGCCAGGCTATCCCTCCACCCCTCCACACCTCCTGTTATTCTCCACTGACTACAGCCCCACGCCGCACTAGAACCAGTTATAACCATTGTACTCCTCTCAATCTACGACTCCACTGCCGCGTCTTCCCATCTCCGGGTCGTTCCCGTCCGGGGTCTCGCCGTTGTCCACCGCCTCGCTGCACTTGACGCGGTGTGGTCAACAAACGAGAGTCATCGGAAGAGGACTGTACGTCGAGAGCCTGACAGCTGGGACCCACGAGGTCCATGGTCACACGCAAGGAAAGTTCCTCCTCATTAAGCTGAAAAAATATTTCCTCCGCCTGACAGCTGGGACCCACCGGCTGTATCTTTGCACGGAAGGAAGTGCCCCCTTGTTATGCAAAAAAAAACTATTCCTCCCGATGACAGCTGGGACCCGCACATTTGGTGGCTGACTTGTGGGCCTACCTACTAAGCTAACGTTTACGCTGGGCTTTGTCAACTTAATCAACAAATGATTCTAGTAGCTAGACCGTTGGATGTTAATCCAACAGCCGTGCTGCTTCTTCAACCTCTGTTCTTGCTCCTGTCTCCCATGGGTGGCAGTGCTGCCGCGCACCCGAACCAGTCAAGTTTCCCACTCCTCTCCATCTGCGACTGCACCACCGCGTCTTCCCCATCTCCGGATCATTCCAGTCTGGGGCCTCTCCATCGTCCACCGGCCTTGGTGCGCTCGGCACGGTATGGTCAACGTGGTCAACAAACGAGAGTCATTGGAAGATGACTGTACGTGAGAGGCTGACAGTGGGGACACACCACGCCCATCGACGCTGATGTCGGCTAGGACTACGTCGGTATTTCCCCAAAGAGGAATGGATGATGCAGCACAGCGACGGTAGATATTTCCCTCAGTGATGAAACCAAGGTTATCGAACCAGTAGGAGCACAAAGCAACACAACGTAAATAGCCCCTGCACACAAATAACAATCACTCGCACCCCAACGTGTTAAAGGGGTTGTCAATCCCTTTCGGGTAACAGCACCAGAAATTGGTGCGTGGACGGGATAAAGTTGTAATAGATTGAATAAATAGATCACAAATAAAATAAAGTGCATCAAAGTATTTTTTGGATAATAGACCTGAAAATAAATGCAAAGGACAAGTAGATCGCAAAGGAAAATATATGAGAAACAGACCCGGGGGCCATAGGTTTCACTAGTGGCTTCTCTCGAGAAAACGGTGGGTGGACAAATTACTGTTGGGCAATTGATAGAACTTCAAATAATCATGATGATATCCAGGCAATGATCATTATATAGGCATCACGTCCAAGATTAGTAGACCGACTCCTGCCTGCATCTACTACTATTACTCCACACATCGACCGCTATCCGGCATGCATCTAGTGTATTAAGTTCATGGAAAAATGGAGTAATGCAATAAGAACGATGACATGATGTAGACAAGATCAATCTATGTAGAGATAGAGCCCGTTGTTTTATCCTTAGTAGCAACGATACATACGTGTCGGTTCCCCTTCTGTCACTGGGATCAAGCACCGTAAGATCGAACCCACTACAAAGCACCTCTTCCCATTGGAGGATAATAGATCAAGTTGGCCAAACAAAACCCAAATATGGGAGAAGAAATACGAGGCTACAAGAGATCATGCATAAAAGAGATTAAAGAAACTCAAATACTTTCATGGATATAAAAAGATATAACTGATCATAAACCCAAAGTTCATCAGATCCCAACAAACACACCGCAAAAAGAGTTACATCATATGGTTCTCCAAGAGACCATTGTATTGAGAATTCAGCGAGCGAGAGGAAGCTGATACGTCTCCAACGTATCTATAATTTTTTATTGTTCCATGCTATATTATATTCTGTTTTGGATGTTTAATGGGCTTTATTATACACTTTTATATTATTTTTGGGACTAACCTATTAACCGGAGGCCCAGCCAAAATTGCTGTTTTTTGCCCATTTCAGTGTTTCGCAGAAAAAGAATATCAAACGGAGTCCAAACGGAATGAAACCTTCAGGAACGTGATTTTCGGAACAAACGTGATCCAGAGGACTTGGAGTCTACGTCAAGAAATCAACCAGGAGAGCACGAGGCAGGGGGCGCCCCTACCCCCCTGGGTGCACCCTCCACCCTCGTGGGGCCCACGTTGCTCCACCGACGTACTTCTTCCTCCTATATATACCTACGTACCCCCAAACTATCCGATACGGAGCCAAAAACCTATTTCCACCGCCGCAACCTTCTATACCCGTGAGATCCCATCTTGGGGCCTTTTCCGGCGCTCCGCCGGAGGGGGCATTGATCACGGAGGGCTTCTACATCAACACCATAGACTCTCCGATGATGTGTGAGTAGTTTACCTCAGACCTTCGGGTCCATAGTTATTAGCTAGATGGCTTCTTCTCTCTCTTTGGATCTCAATACAAAGATCTCCACGATTCTCGTACAGATCTATTCGATGTAATCTTCTTTTGCGGTGTGTTTGTTGAGAGCAATGAATTGTGGGTTTATGATCAAGATTATCTATGAACAATATTTGAATCTCCTCTGAATTCTTTTATGTATGATTGGTTATCTTTGCAAGTCTCTTCGAATTATCAGTTTGGTTTGGCCTACTAGATTGATCTTTCTTGCAATGGGAGAAGTGCTTAGCTTTGGGTTCAATCTTGCGGTGTCCTTTCCCAGTGACAGCAGGGGCAGCAAGGCACGTATTGTATTTTTGCCATCGAGGATAACAAGATGGGGTTTATATCATATTGCATGAGTTTATCCCTCTACATCATGTCATCTTGCTTAAAGCATTACTCTGTTCTTTTGAACTTAATACTCTAGATGCATGCTGGATAGCAGTCGATGTGTGGAGTAGTAGTAGTAGATGCAGGCAGGAGTCGGTCTACTTGTCACGGACGTGATGCCTATATACATGATCATACCTAGATATTCTCATAACTATGCTCAGTTCTATCAATTGCTCGACAGTAATTTGTTCACCCACCGTAATACTTATGCTCTTGAGAGAAGCCACTAGTGAAACCTATGGCCCCCGGGTCTATTTTCCATCAGATTAATCTTCCAACACTTAGTTATTTCTTTTGCCTTTTATTTTACTTTGCATATTTATTTCTCTTTATCATAAAAATACCAAAAATATTATCTTATCATATCTATCAGATCTCACTCTCGTAAGTGACCGTTGAGGGATTGACAACCCCTTTATCGCGTTGGTTGCGAGGTTCTTATTTGTTTGTGTAGGTGCCAGGGACTCGTGCGTGATCTCCTACTGGATTGATACCTTGGTTCTCAAAAACTGAGGGAAATACTTACGCTACTTTACTGCATCACCCTTTCCTCTTCAAGGGAAAACCAACGCAGTGCTCAAGGGGTAGCAAGAAGGATTTCTGGCACCGTTGCCGGGGAGATTCGCGCCATGTCAAGTCAAGTCAAGACATACCAAGTACCCATCACAAACTCTTATCCCTCGCATTACATTATGTGCCATTTGCCTCTCGTTTTCCTCTCCCCCACTTCACCCTTGCCGTTTTATTCACCCTCTCTTTTCCATTCGCCTCTTTTTCGCTTGCTTCTTGTTTGCTCGTGTGTTGGATTGCTTGTTTGCCACAATGGCTATACCTAGATTTGGTGATCTTCACCTTAAAAGGTTAGAGGAGATTGAAAACAACGTTAGAAGTTTTGTGACTTTACAATTTGAGCATAACAATTTCTTTAGAAACGAGCTTAAAGAACAAAAAAGCTTTATGGGTTACATGAATAAAGAGCTCGACGATATGTCTAAGGAATTTTATGGGTTGAAATATCAGATTGCTCATCTCGAGAAATTAATGGCTGAAATTTCGGATAAGCAGGCTACCTTAGTTAATAAGATGGCCGCTAAATCGGATTTTTTTTAAATAAAGATGAATATCTAAAAGTTATTGATGTGTCCCCTATTAAATCTTTGTTTTGCAATATGAATCTTGATAATGATGGGACTGAATATGAGCCACCTTTACCTAGAAGGCGTTCCAAAAATTCGGAGTCTTTAGATCTTGATGCAAAAATTGGGAAAAGTGAGATTGAAGAGATCAAAACTCTAGATATTAATGAACCCACTATTTTGGATTTCAAGGAATTTAATTATGATAATTGCTCTTTGATAGATTGTATTTTCGTGTTGCAATCCGTGCTAAATTCTCCTCATCCTTATAGTCAAAATAAAGCTTTTACTAAACATATCGTTGATGCTTTAATGCAATCTTATGAAGAAAAACTCGAGTTGGAAGTTTCTATCCCTAGAAAACTTTATGATGAGTGGGAACCTACTATTAAAATTAAAATTAAAGAGCATGAATGCTATGCTTTGTGTGATTTGGGTGCTAGTGTTTCCACGATTCCAAAAACTTTGTGTGATTTGTTAGGTTTCCGCGAATTTGATGATTGCTCTTTAAACTTACACCTTGCAGATTCCACTATTAAAAAACCTATGGGAAGAATTAATGATGTTCTTATTGTTGCAAATAGGAATTATGTGCCTGTAGATTTTATTTTTCTTGATATAGATTGCAATCCTTCATGTCCTATTATTCTTGGTAGACCTTTCCTTAGAGCGATTAGTGCAATCATTGATATGAAGGAAGGGAATATTAGATTCCAATTTCCATTAAGGAAAGGCATGGAACACTTCCCTAGAAATAAAATTAAATTACCTTATGAATCTATTTTGAGAGCCACTTATGGATTTCCTACCAAAGATGGCAATACCTAGATCTATCCTTGCTTTTATGCCTAGCTAGGGGCGTTAAACGATAGCGCTTGTTGGGAGGCAACCCAATTTTATTTTAGTTTTCTGCTTTTTTATTCTGTTTAGGAATAAATATTTGATCTAGCCTCTGGTTATATTTGTTTTTATGTTTTAATTAGTGTTTGTGCCAAGTTAAACCTATAGGATCTTCTTGGATGATAGTTACTTGATCTTGCTGAAAATTCCAGAAACTTTCTGTTAACGAAAACAATTGTTAAAAATTACCAGAACGTGATAAAATATTTATTCCAATTGCAGCAGATCAATAAACAAATTTTTTAGGTCGTTCTATTTTGGCTGATTTGTTTGAGTTCCAGAAGTTTGCGTTAGTTACAGATTACTACAGACTGTTCTGTTTTTGACAGATTCTGTTTTTCGTGGGTTGTTTGCTTATTTTGATGAATCTATGGCTAATAAAATAGTTTATAAACCATAGAGAAGTTGGAATACAGTAGGTTTAACGCCAATATAAATAAAGAATGAGTTCATTACAGTACCTTGAAGTGGTGTTTTGTTTTCTTTCGCTAACGGAGCTCACGAGATTTTCTGCTAAGTTTTGTGTTGTGAAGTTTTCAAGTTTTGGGTAAAAGATTTGATGGATTATGGAACAAGGAGTGGCAAGAGCCTAAGCTTGGGGATGCCCATGGCACCCCAAGATAATCTAAGGACACGTAAAAGCCAAAGCTTGGGGATGCCCCGGAAGGCATCCCCTCTTTCGTCTACTTCCATCGGTAACTTTACTTGGAGCTATATTTTTATTCACCACATGATATGTGTTTTGCTTGGAGCGTCTTGTATGATTTGGGTCCTTGCTTTTTAGTTTACCACAATCATCCTTGCTGTACACACCTTTTTATAGAGACACACATGATTCAGAATTTATTAGAATACTCTATGTGCTTCACTTATATCTTTTGAGCCATATAGTTTTCGCTGTAGTGCTTCACTTATATTTTTTAGAGCACGGTGGTGGATTTGTTTTATAGAAACTATTGTTCTCTCATGCTTCACTTATATTATTTTGAGAGTCCTACAAAACAGCATGGTAATTTTCTTAAATTGAGAAATTAGTCCTAAAGTAATAAGCATCCATGATTAGTAAAAATTATCTTATGAGTGTGTTGAATACTATGAGAAGTTTGATGCTTGATAATTGTTTTGAGATATGAAGATGGTGATATTAGAGTCATGCTAGTTGAGTAGTTGTGGAGTTGAGGAATACTTGTGTTAAAGTTTGTGATTCCCGCAGCATGCACGTATGGTGAACCGTTATGTGATGAAGTCGAAGCATGATTTATTTATTGATTATCTTCCTTATGAGTGGCGGTCGGGGACGAGCGGTGGTCTTTTCTTACCAATCTATCACCCAAGGAGCATGCGCGTAATACTTTGCTTTGATATCTTGTAGATTTTTGCAATAAGTATATGAGTTATTTATGACTAATGTTGAGTCCATGGATTATACGCACTCTCTTCCTTCCACCATTGCTAGCCTCTCTAATACCGCGCACTTTTCACCGGTATCATACACCCACCATATACCTTCCTCAAAACAGCCACCATACCTACCTATTATGGCATTTCCATAGCCATTCCGAGATATATTGCCATGCAACTTACCACCGTTCCATTTACTATGACACGCTCCATCATTGTCATATTGCTTCGCATGATCATGTAGTTGACATCGTATTTGTGGCAAAGCCACCGTTCATAATTCTTTCATACATGTCACTCTTGATTCATTGCATATCACGGTACACCGCCGGAGGCATTCACATAGAGTCATATTTTGTTCTAAGTATTGAGTTGTAATTGTTGAGTTGTAAGTAAATAAAAGTGTGATGATCATCATTTTTAGAGCATTGTCCCAAGTGATGAAAGGATGATGGAGACTATGATTCCCCCACAAGTCGGGATGAGACTCCGGACGAAATAAAAATATTAAAATAAAAAAGGAGGCCATAAAAAAAGAGAAAAGGCCCAAATAAAAAAATGAGAGAAAAGAGAGAAGGGACAATGTTACTATCCTTTTTCCACACTTGTGCTTCAAAGTAGCACCATGATCTTCATGATAGAGAGTCTCTTATGTTGTCACTTTCATATACTAGTGGGAAATTTTCATTATAGAACTTGGCTTGTATATTCCAATGATGGGCTTCCTCAAAATGCCCTAGGTCTTCGTGAGCAAGCGAGTTGGATGCACACCCACTTAGTTTCTTTTGTTGAGCTTTGATATACTTATAGCTCTAGTGCATCCGTTGCATGGCAATCCCTACTCACTCACATTGATATCTATTAATGGGCATCTCCATAGCCCGTTGATACGCCTAGTTGATGTGAGACTATCTTCTCCTTTTTTGTCTTCTCCACAACCACCATTCTATTCCACATATAGTGCTATGTCCATGGCTCACGCTCATGAATTGCGTGAAGATTGAAAAAGTTTGAGAACACCAAAAGTATGAAACAATTGCTTGGCTTGTCATCAGGGTTGTGCATGAATTAAATACTTTGTGTGGTGAAGATAGAGCATAGCTAGACTATATGATTTTTTAGGGATAACTAACTTTGGCCATGTTATTTTGAGAATACATAATTGCTTAGTTAGTATGCTTGAAGTATTATTATTTTTATGTCAATATTAAACTTTTGTCTTGAATCTTTCGGATCTGAATATTCATACCACAATTAAGAGAATTACATTGAAAATTATGCTAAGTAGCATTCCACATCAAAAATTATGTTTTTATCATTTACCTACTCGAGGACGAGCAGGAATTAAGCTTGGGGATGCTTGATACGTCTCCAAGTATCTATAATTTTTTATTGTTCCATGCTATATTATATTCTGTTTTGGATGTTTAATGGGCTTTATTATACACTTTTATATTATTTTTGGGACTAACCTATTAACCAGAGGCCCAACCCAAATTGCTGTTTTTTTGCCTATTTCAGTGTTTCGCAGAAAAAGAATATCAAATGGAGTCCAAACGGAATGAAACCTTCGGGAACGTGATTTTCGGAACAAACCTGATCCAGTGGACTTGGAGTCTACGTCAAGAAATCAACCAGGAGAGCACGAGGCAGGGGGCGCGCCTACCCCCCTGGGCGCGCCCTCCACCCTCGTGGGGCCCACGTTGCTCCACCCACGTACTTCTTCCTCCTATATATACCTACGTACCCCCAAACTATCAGATATGGAGCCAAAAACCTATTTCCACCGCCGCAACCTTCTGTACCCGTGAGATCCCATCTTGGGGCCTTTTCCGGCGCTTCGCCGGAGGGGGCATTGATCACGGAGGGCTTCTACATCAACACCATAGCCTCTCCGATGATGTGTGAGTAGTTTACCTCAGACCTTCGGGTCCATAGTTATTAGCTAGATGGCTTCTTCTCTCTCTTTGGATCTCAATACAAAGTTCTCCACGATTCTCGTGGAGATCTATTCGATGTAATCTTCTTTCGCGGTGTGTTTGTTGAGACCGATGAATTGTGGGTTTATGATCAAGTTTATCTATGAACAATATTTGAATATCCTCTGAATTCTTTTATGTATGATTGGTTATCTTTGCATGTCTCTTCAAATTATCAGTTTGGTTTGGCCTACTAGATTGATCTTTCTTGCAATGGGAGAAGTGCTTAGCTTTGGGTTCAATCTTGCGGTGTCCTTTCCCAGTGACAGCAGGGGCAGCAAGGCACGTATTGTATTGTTGCCATCGAGGATAACAAGATGGGGTTTATATCATATTGCATGAGTTCATCCCTCTACGTCATGTCATCTTGCTTAAAGCATTACTCTGTTCTTTTGAACTTAATACTCTAGATGCATGCTGGATAGCGGTCGATGTGTGGAGTAATAGTAGTAGATGCAGGCAGGAGTCGGTCTACTTGTCACGGACGTGATGCCTATATACATGATCATACCTAGATATTCTCATAGCTATGCTCAATTCTATCAATTGCTCGACAGTAATTTGTTCACCCACCGTAATACTTATGCTCTTGAGAGAAGCCACTAGTGAAACCTATGGCCCCCAGGTCTATTTTCCATCATATTAATCTTCCAACACCTAGTTATTTCTTTTGCCTTTTATTTTACTTTGCATCTTTATTTCTCTTTATCATAGAAATACCAAAAATATTATCTTATCATATCTATCAGATCTCACTCTCGTAAGTGACCATTGAGGGATTGACAACCCCTTTATCACGTTGGTTGCGAGGTTCTTATTTGTTTGTGTAGGTGCGAGGGACTCGTGCGTGATCTCCTACTAGATTGATACCTTGGTTCTCAAAAACTGAGGGAAATACTTACGCTACTTTACTGCATCACCCTTTCCTCTTGAAGGGAAAACCAATGCAGTGCTCAAGAGGTAGCAGAAGCCATCTAGCGACTAACAACGGACCGGAAGGTCTACAAAGAACTACTCACGCATCATCGGAGAGGCACCAATGGAGGTGGTGAACCCCATCCGAGATTGTGTCTAGATTGGATCTCGTGGTTCTGGACTCTACGGTGGCTGGATCAATATTTCATCGACTCCCCTAGGGTTTTGGGATATTGGGGTATTTATAGAGCAAAGAGGTGGTCCAGGGGGCACCCGAGGTGGGCACAACCCACCAGAGCGCGCTTGGGCCTCTTGGCGCGCCCTGGTGGGTTGTACTCTCCTTAGAGCACCCCCGAGGTGCAGCCAGGGCCCATTAGGTGTCTTCTGGTCCAAAAAAATTCTCCGAGAAGTTTTGTTGCATTTGGACTCCGTTTGATATTGATTTCCTGCAATGTAAAAAACATGCATACAACAGCAACTGGCATTTGGCACTATGTCAATAGGTTAGTACCAAAAAATGATATAAAATGACTATAAAATGATTATAAAACATCCAACATTGATAATATAACAACATGGAACAATAAAAAATTATAGATACGTTGGAGACGTATCAGCATCCCCAAGCTTAACTCCTACTCGTCCTCGAGTAGGTAAGTGATAAAAACAGAATTTTTGATGTGGAATGCTGCCTAACATGTCATATCATAATCTTTTCTTTATAGCATGGACATTTGGACTTTTATGTGATTCAAAGCAATAGTGTAGTTTTGACATGATAATTTAAATACTCAAGCATATCAACAAGCAACCATGTCTTTCAAAATATCAACGCTAAAATAAGTTATCCCTAGCCTATCATGCTCAACCATTGATCCATTCATGAAACACACTCGCATATTAGCGGCACCCAATACTCAAGTACGATCATATTGCCTCCTAGTTGGTGCTTTTATAAGAGAAGATGGAGACTGAAATTCAAAAATAAAAATTGCATAAAGTAAAAGAAAGGCCCTTCGCAGAGGGAAGTAGGGATTTGTAGAGGTGCTAGAGCTCAAAGCGAAAATTTTAGAGATAAAAACATTTTGGGAGGTGCATCCTCCCCACCAACGAAAACGACTTAGAGTTCCCAACACTTTCCATGCTAGATATATCATAGGCGATTCCCAAATAGAAAATAAAGTTTATTCCTTTTTCAACCATACTTTCAATTCCATGGCTAGCCGTATCCACGGTTGCCCTCCATACCAACGCTTTCCAAGGAATTTATTATTTGACAACATAAAGTAAATTCATTTTTCATTTCGGGACTGGGCATCCCTGATACCTTTGCCTTACTCTCGTGCAATGACAAGTGAGTAAACACTCGTCGTGAGAATAACACATCTAGCATGGAAAATATTAGCCACCCCTCACCGCTCCGCGAGCGGAACGAACACACAAAAGAGAAGTTTATTTTGAAAATTAGAGATGGCACATACAAATTTGCTTAGAACGGCAATACCGCATATAGGTAGATATAGTGGACTCATGTGGCAAAACTGGTTTAAAGGTTTTTGGATGCACAAGTAGAGATCATACTTAGTGCAAAATGAAGGCTAGCAAAAGATTGAGAAGCGACCAACCAAGAAACAAATAATCTCATAAGCAAGCATTAAGCATAATTAACACCGAATAATGCACCACAAGTAGGATATAATTTCATTGCATAATTATTGACTTTCATGCTTGCATAGGGAATCACAAACCTTAACACCAATATTCTTACTAAAGCATAATGACTCATCAACATAACTCACATATCACATCATCATATCTCAAAACTATTACTAAGAATCAAGTTTATTTAGTCCAATGATCTTCATGAAAGTTTTTATTATATCCTTCTTGGATATCTATCACTTTGGAACTAATTTTCATATGTTGCTTTTGACAAGCTCAAACAAATATAAGTGAAGATCATGAGCATAATTTTTTTCTTTCTCTCAAATTAATTTAAGTGAAGCAAGAGAGAATTTCTTGAAACTTTTATTAACTCTCAAATAAATGTAAGTGAATCAAGAGAGCATTTCTTCAAAAATACTAAAGCACACCATGCTCAAAAAGATATAAGTGAAGCACTAGAGCAAGTCCATAGTTCATAAAAGATTTAAGTGAAGCATAGAGAGCAATTCTAACAAGTCATGACATAATTTTGGCTCTCTCAAATAGGCGTGTCCAGCAAGGAATCAAGACTTAAAACACAAAATAAAACAAGCAAAGACTCATATCATACAAGAAGCTCCAAGCAAAACACATAGTATGTGACGAATAAAAATATAGCTTTGAGTAAAAGACCGATGGTCGTTAGAAGAAAGAGAGGATGCCACTCAGGGCATCCCCAAGCTTAGTTGCTTGCTCATTTTTGGATAATAGCTTGGGATGCCGGGGCATCCCCAAGCTTAGGCTCTTCTTACTCCTTACTCCTTCATCCATCATAAGATAACCCAAAACTTGAAAACTTCAATCACACAAAACTCAACAAAACCTTCGTTAGATCTGTTAGTGTAAGAAAAATAACTCACTACTATAAGTACTGTATCAAACCAATTCATATTTTGTTCTTGCATTATATCTAATGTATTCCAACTTTTCTATGGCAAAAACTCATCAAAGAAAATCATAGAGCCATCAAAATAAGCACACAACGCAAAGAAAACATAATCTATCAAAACAGAACAGTCTGTAGCAATTTGATTTGTTCGAATACTTTTGGAACTCAAAAAATTCTGAAAAATTAGGATGACCTGGGTAATTTGTATATTAATCTACTGCAAAACAATTGGTATTTTATCATGCTCTGGTTAAAAATAAGAATTGTTTTCGTGAGCGCAGAAGTTTTTGTTTTCAGCAAGATCAAACAACTATCACCCAAGAAGATCCTAAAGGCTTTACTTGGCGCAAACACTAATTAAGACACAAAAAACACAATCATAATAGTAGAATAATTGTGCAAACACTCAAGGACAGAAAGCAAAAAGCAAAAATTAATATTATTCATTGGGTTGCCTCCCAACAAGCGCTATTGTTTCACGCCCCTAGCTAGGCATAAGATTTCAATGATGCTCACATGGAAGATAAGAATTGTAACACGAAGAGAGCATCATGAAAATATGACAAACACGTTTAAGTCTAACATACTTCCTATGCATAGGAATTGTATAAGCAAACAAAGTATCATGACAAGAAACATCTAACATATGCAAAGAAGAGGAAAATATTGATGATCTCAACATAACAAGAGGTAATTTAGTACATTAAATTTCTACGACCATATTTTCCTCTCTCAAATTATAGGTAGGATCATACTCAAATTCAATAATATAACTATCATATAAAATTTTCTCTTCATGATCCACATGCATGCAAAGTTGACACTCTTCCAAAATAGTGGGATTATTTTTAGCTAAATTTGACACTCTTCCAAACCCATTTTTAATATTATAGCAAGCTTATTCCTCATGAGGTTTAATAAATTTTCAAGATCATAAGAATCATTATCACCCCAATCATGATCATTACAATAAGTAGTGGACATAGCAAAACAAGCATCCCCAAGCTTGGAGTTTTGCATATCATTAGCACAATTGACATTAATAGAATTTATAGTAAAATCATTGCAATCATGCTTTTCATTCAAAGAGCTATCATGAATCACTTCATAAATTTCTCCATCACAATTTTCAGATTCACGAATCTCAAGCAAAACTTCATAAAGATAATCAAGTGCACTCAAATCACTAGCAATTGGTTCAACATAATTAGATCTCTTAAAAAGATTAGCTAGTGGATGAGGATCCATATCAATAGATTTCTAGCAAGCAAAGATGCAAGCAAAAAGAAGACACATGGTCACGCAAGCAAACAAGAGATCTGACAAGAAAAAGGCGAACGAAAAAGAGGGCGAATAAAACGGCAAATTTTTGTGAAGTGGGGGAGAGGAAAACGAGAGGCAAATGGAAAATAATGTAAATTGCAAGGAGATGAGATTTGTTATTAGGAACCTGGTATATGTTGAAGATCCTCCCCGGCAACGGCGCCAGAAATTCCTTTTGATGTTGGCTAGGACTATGTCGGTATTTCCGCAAAGAGGAAGGGATGATGCAGCACAACGACGGTAGGTATTTCCCTCAGTGATGAAACCAAGGTTATCGAACCAGTAGGAGAACCAAGCAACACAAAGTAAATAGCCCCTGCACACAAATAACAACCACTCACAACCTGACGTGTTAAAGGGGTTGTCAATCCCTTTAGGGTAACGGCCCCACAAATTGGTGCGTGGACGGGAGAAAGTTGTAATAGATTGAATAAATAGATCGCAAATAAAATAAAGTGCAGAAAAGTATTTTTGTATTTTTGGTTTAATAGATATGAAAATAAATGAAAAGGAAAAGTAGATCGCAAAGGCAAATATATGAGAAAGAGACCCGGCGGCCGTAGGTTTCACTAGTGGCTTCTCTCGAGAAAAATAGCAAACGGTGGGTGAACAAATTACTATTGGGAAATTGATAGAACTTCAAATAATCATGAAGATATCCAAGCAATGATCATTATATAGGCATCACGTCCAAGATTAGTAGACCGACTCCTGCCTGCATCTACTACTGTTACTCCACACATCGACCGCTATCCAGCATGCATCTAGTGTATTAAGTTCATGGAAAAACAGAGTAATGCAATAAGAACGATGACATGATGTAGACAAGATCTATCTATGTAGAGATAGACCCCATCGTTTTATCCTTGGCAGCAACGATACATACGTGTTGGTTCCCCTTCTGTCACTGGGATCAAGCACCGTAAGATCGAACCCACTACAAAGCACCTCTTCCCATTGCAAGATAAATAGATCAAGTTGGCCAAACAAAACCCAAATGTCGCAGAAGAAATACTAGGCTATAAGAGATCATGCATAAAAGAGATCGAAGAAACTCAAATACTTTCATGGATATAAAAAGATATAACTGATCATAAACTCAAAGTTCATCAGATCCCAACAAACATACCGCAAAAAGAGTTACATCATATGGATCTCCAAGAGACCATTGTATTGAGAATTCAGCGAGAGAGAGGAAGCCATCTAGCTACTAACTACGGACCCGAAGGTCTACAAAGAACTACTCATGCATCATCGGAGAGGCACCAGTGGTGGTGGTGAACCCCATCCGAGATGGTGTCTAGATTGGATCTGGTGGTTCTGGACTCTGCGGCGGCTGGATCAATATTTCGTCGACTCCCCTAGGGTTTTGGGAATATTGGGGTATTTATAGAGCAAAGAGGCGGCCCGGGGGGCACCCGAGGTGGGCACAACCCACAAGGGCGCGCCTGGGCCTCCTGGCGTGCCCTCGTGGGTTGTGCTCTCCTCGGAGCACCCCAGGCGCAGCCAGGGCCCATTAGGTGTCTTCTGGTCCAAAAAAATTCTCCGTGAAGTTTCGTTGCACACTGGTGCGCGTCGGTGCTAAACAAACGGTTTTTAACCCCTTTCTGCGACGGCATTTGGGACCATCGCCAAGTGAGTGTGCGAGATAGGGTGTCCTTCCCACAGACCCAGAAACCGTCGGGGATATGGAGCAGTGATCCAGAGGCCTTCCAAAATGTAATCGTGTGCGATGCAGCACACACTAAATTCTTTCGCACGTGTGGTATCGGTGATTAAGCGTTTCTAATGACGCAGTGAAACCATACGGTCTGTCGTAACGAACCCTTTGGGAAACAGTATGTAAGGCACACAGGCCAACATATGAACTGTGTGCGATTTGTGCCCCATCGCACAAGAGTTTTCTGCGTAACCCGTCTGCCATGCTAGACTCCATCGCACACGTTTGCAAACAATTACCATCTGCGATAATGTTCTATCACAAATGTTTCAGGAGCCCCTTCGCACACATAGAAGTGCTGCAGACCATTTGTGATTTGTTGGGTATCACTGACGGTTGCCGCAAGAGTGACGTCTGCTATTCGTTTGGGATCCCACACGTTTCCTGAAAAAATTATGACTGGGATTGTATTTTGCATTGGGCACAGTTTACTCCCAGTTCTCGTGTGCGATAAAGAGATATCACAAATGGTTCCGGAGACCCTACACACACTAGTAGCACTGCAAATCGTTTGTGATCTGCTGTGTATCATCGACGGTTCCGCTATGATTGACGTATGCTTTACGATGTGGATCGCACACACTCATTTAGTTGAACCGTGTGCGGAGAAATTGCCAGGTTAAAACAAAAATATCCCATTTTGAATCGGCACGCAAAAAGCAAATTCGCCACAATATTCAATTGAACATATAGTGTCCACAGGAAGAACATTCATCCGATTTCGCAACAATTGCAATTGAACATATGGTAGCTAAATTCCAATGATTTGTCCACACATATATGCATTACATAATTAATCATAGTGTACAAAATACGAAGACCTCATCAGATGGAAAACAATGGATCCATGCGTTATATGTTTAGCGGCTAACTCTTACTCAATGTTTCAGGAGAACGCATGCTGAAATCTTCATTATCACCAGTGGGATTGATGTAGTGATCCAGGAAGAAGTCGTTGATAAATCTCCGAAACATCAGCAATTCACCAGCCGGGAGCAGTTCAGGGGTCCTCAGTTTTAAGATGAGCTGCAGTATTTTTAAGATCAGAATGTGCCATATGAGTGGAGTAGAAGATATTAATTAAGATAGACTTACTGGTACTAATTCGCGAGGATCGTCACAACTATCAGCATATTTGCACATGGAGATCATGTGTCTGCAAACATAGTATCCACAAAGGTTGGTCCCTGCTTCTTGCTGAGGACACTGAAATTTTTTGTACAAAATTAGTCATGTATTTGTCCTGTTAGGAACAACCTAACCGGTGTTAGATATTTTATTTTCTTTGGACAAAATAGAAAGAGGTTTATTTAGAAGCTTGAACATTTGACTAGCGTAAGGAAAGGTATTTGCAGACTGTTGGATAAATTTTCCGAAAATAACGGATTTCGGTGTGTTACCGGAGAAACGATCTCGTGCTGCAGAGATTGTTCCGTCTTGAACAGGTTCCCTGGTTTAGTTTTCCACAATGCGAGCACACTGCAAATGATGATGAATTTTGACAACATCAATTATTGAACCAGATATGAATGCAAATTAATTTCAACATCATAGAATTCAATACCTATCCAAGAATTGCTGAACATGCGTCAGTTCTGAGCATTTGTTGACTCTCTAAGAGAATCGATGTAGTAAACTGTGTTCTTGTTTGGAACAATGAATACCAATATCCAGTGATTGCTACATATTAAGAAAGCCATGAACTTACGAATGATGTTGAAATCTGAAAGACAATCAGTGTATGAGTGGTTGTTTACTTGACTCACCGTTCATGATATGACCAGATAAATGATTCTGCATGGGACGTGTTTTCGAAGATATGGACGACCGTGTTAACGGCCCAGTCCTGTCGGTCCTTACCATCTAATGTTGTGCCATTTGCTAATTCAAGATCTATGAAATACACACTCTCCCTTATTTTTCTCTATGCGTTCAATCCCCTGAGAAGAATAAAATGCAGTTAGTTGTTTATCATTTACAGCCTTGTATGGAGAAGTTGATCAGAGTTTGTTAAGTACTTACAAAATCAGGCATCTAACAAGAGTGGCATCGAGCATGTTGAAGTTGAAGAAGACATGTAAGTCCTTGAAACTCACATTGATGGAACCAGCATCGTGTCGGAAATGATCTCTGTTGTAGTGGACTAGCAAACCATGATGACCTTCTGAAATTTGATCAATGCAATATTCATGTAACTCGCGGCAACTGGAGGTGCACTCATCAAAGTATTCACCAACAAGAAATGGCTGGCCATGGACATACTTGCGTGCTTCAAGTACGTCTGCTTTACTTTTAGCAAGCAACAAACGTACTTCTTCATCATCCATGCTGTCATAAATAATATTACTCCCCGATTCGAACAACCTGCTGTTAATTTGGTTCTGGGCGATGAGTGCTTTAAGTAAGAGGCAATCGTTCTCTTTCCTCTTCACTCTCCCGCTGCGCTTCCTCATGGGTGTAGCCTTTTTGGCCACTTCATTCTTGGTACTTGAAGCATTTCTGGCAGAACATCTGGTTGGCTGCAAGGTAGACTGCCGAGCAGACGGTGAAGTTTGGACGGACTGCTTAGCAGACGGTTTATCTATGCCGGACCGCTGAGCTAGCGGTGCTGCTGTGACGGACTATTGGGCTGTAGGAGCAGAGGCATCGGACTGCTGACCATGCGTTGAAGCTATGTCGGGTTTCTACGCAGGTGGTGCCAACTTGTCGGTGTGCCGAGGAGGCCGTGCCAACGCGTTGGTTCGCTGAGCAGGAAGTGCTGACGCATTGGTATGCTGATCACGCGCCTGCGGACCGACGGACTGATGAGCAGTCGGTTCTGGACCTACAGACTGCTTAGCAGGCGGTTCCGAAGCATCAGACTGCTTAGCAGTCTGTTCCACCAGGTTGGTCTGCTGAGCATGTGCTGCAGCTGGGTCTCCCCCCGCTGTTTCAGCGGCCGGCATCTAAACCGGTGGTGCGTCATCAAAGTTGTAGGCCTTGCCACTGGCTGCTTTGGGGCGGAGGATGACATGGCCTGTATGCTAGAAAGTTGGGCCGGCTGATCACTGGTTGATGCATCAGCTCGCGAGAGCTGCTGTGGCAAGGAGAGCGTCACCGGTTGAGGGGCGACAGTGGTTGCTCTTGGTGGGGCTTCAGGAATCTCATCGATGAACTCTATTTCCTTTCGTGGCCACTGGATGTGATGTAACAGTGTTTCTCCCAAGGTCCTTTGCTCATCAAAGTCTCCTAGGACATTCTTCAGGGTAAATTCATTGAATCCAGGCTTTACTTCAGTCACGTAGCACTTCACACAGCCCGGCTTCAATGGCACATTGTCCAAGAAGAGGCCATCTTCCAAGAAGGGTGGGCAAACCCAGGCTGTTGCACATTTTAATGTACCTTCATAATGTGTAAGCACGCCCTTCAGTCTGTCTTTAATTCCAGATAGATCAGATATAGCATCATCACGAGCAGCTGCAGTCTCAGTGTCGCTGGGGTCAGCTGATGCACAACTACTCTTGTGCAGTGTTGTCGCGCAATAAGCAGCATCCTCCATGCCCGCCTCCCCTCCCATCTGCTGGCTATCTATCAGTGTTAGAGTCTTCTGCATCATCATTGACTCCTCAACATCCTTTGAACAGCCGGATAAATCTCCTTCTTCAACTTTCATACAATGCTTTCTACTTCATTTCACTCCTTGTTTTTTTCATGCTGAGCCTCTCTTCTTTGTTGAGTGTGAAAGCCCTCTTGTGCGGGACATTAACACCTATACCCCTTGCACGGCCAGGGGGTCTTTTGTGTCCAGAGCAATGGACAGAATGTCACTTGGCCCTGAGTTCGTGTAGAACCTTCCAGGGATCTTGGAAGCCTCTACCATCACTTCATACAGTTTGGCGAGTGCGTTTTCAAAGTAATAAGTTTCGTCATCATGCCTCTTTGCACGTGCCCACAAGTAGTCTCTGGCGCGTTCGCCCCTGATTTCACTAAAGGCTGGATTCCTACCCGCCGCTACTGCTTCTTTGTCCTCCTGTTACCATATCAGTTTCATGCCGTAGTATCCTGCCACACCCATACGGTGGGGGTGTATGTTCTTCTTCTGAAGTTCCGATTGCTTGAAACTCTTCCCAGTCTGCCTTTGTAATTTGGGGGTATGCGGGGATTGGGTCCTTGCCTTCACTCAAGTACTTCTTGTACAACACGTGCTTCCAGTTTCTCCAAGAATCCCCAGCCTTCTTCAGTGCAGCGTGTTCCACCTGCATTCTCCACTGCTCTAGAACGTTGAAGTGATCCATGATCTCCCGGACTATCCTTTGCTGTGTTTCTGTGTCAGCCTTCCGAAACCCTAGAAGATTAATGTTGAGCCTTGCCCTGCCAACAAATCCACACACACTCCTGAACCTCATGTGTGCTTTATCTGGTTTAGTTGGAGCCCGGGACTTTAAATCAATCTCGGTTACTTCATATACACCTTTAGGCTGGTGTGTGGGCTTCCTTGGAGCATTCCTCTGTGTCCTCACCGGAAGGGTAATTGCTGCAGCTCTATCCCGTTCAAGACTACTTGACCCCTCACAATCTGTTGAAGACCTAGGGTTGTCCGAATCAGATGAAGATACATGGCCTGAATGAGTGCTGTCACAACTACTCAGCATCTACAGAGAACACATGCAAAACTCAAGAAAGGAGGATAAGCATAAAACTAACAACTTGGTATCAAGCTTTCTAAACATGCCATGCAATAATTTAGAAAATGTACGGCTAATTTGTTAAGTTTGTGTGACTCGTGCGCCCGTGATCTGTAAATAGGCAGTAAGTTATTGGAACAAATACAGCATATATGTAGTAAGGAAGGTAGATAATGAACATATATACGCTCTCGGTTATTTTATAGCCAATTTGGGAACATACGGAACGAAATTGGAAGAGGGATTGCGAGGAAATATGCCTCACCGCGATGGAGAGCAGTAACTAACAGGCTTCTTAATGCAAACCCGGCCGGACCACAGGAGAGGCGAGGGTTACTGCATCGATATGCTTGAGGGTGGCTGGCGAGCAAACGAAGACGGTGAGGCACGGGCCGCCGCGTGTTGGGAACGGCAGTGGAGGTAGGCTTGACGCCGAAGAGCGGGCACACGGCCGGGGTGAGCACGACGGCGCCGGAGAGGGTTCTGCTGTGGATCTGGGGGAGGGGGGAGCTGGCGAAGGAGATTGGGTGGACTAGTTGAGTGAAACGCGGGCGGGCGATGGGGGGTGTTGGGGACTCCGGGTGTTGGCGGCCTAGGTGAAAAGGGTGAAAATATTCCCGGTCGCCGCGTGCGCGGAAAGGCCTATGCAAACGGTTGCCTCTAAGTGCTTGTGTGCACAAATAGAATAATTTCGTTTGAAATGAAGACGTACTAATTTTGAAATGAAGACGTGAGTTCATCGTTTCGCCTCTAAAATTTTCCCATGTAAACCAATCACAATTTTACCACGGGTTTGATTTGCTGGCGCATTTCAGGTCTCGTGTGCTATATGTGAGACATTTTTTGGCATTTACCATGCATGTTGGCATATAAATCAATTCCTAGTCGGACTGCATTTCCTGTCAAAAGGGATGAGGATTGTCGTTCGATCTGGGAGCATCCAACGGTGCAGACGTACGACCTGTGGGGTTTGAGTTCTGGCCAATCAAAACACACTACTTAGATCGCACGTGCAGCAAGGGGGGCATCGGCCATGATTTGGTAGGCACGCAGCTTTCGTGTGTGAACCGTGTGCTATTTGAAAACATTTTTTTGGAGGGGCTATTTGAAAACATTAACATGTGTTGTCGAAAGGGATGAGGATCGCCGTTCGATCAAGGAGAATCCAACGGTGCAGACGTACGATCCATGCGGTTTGGGTTCTGGCCAATCAGAACGCACGACTCAGATCGCGTGCGTGGCAAAGGGGTGGGGGGTGCATCGGCCATGGTTTAGTGGACACACGGCTTTCGTGAATGAACCGTGTGCTCTTTGAAAACATTTACATTACCTAACATCATATTTTTGTTCAAATGAAAACATGAGTTCATCGTTTCGCCTTCAATTTTTTTCCATGGTAAGAAATCACGAGTATAGTGGAGAGTGTCATATACTAGTATCATGAATATACAGTATATATGATAATAGTGTATGATACTACCTTTAATTAATTATAGCACATAGTATAATACATAGAGTATAGTATCATATATAGATCATATTTATTGCCATGCATGACACAAATTAGTATCGCATTTAACATGATACGGTATCTACCTATATGTTACTCTAACCCTCTTTATATATATTTAATTCTTTTCCACATCAGCATACTTGCTATTTCCGAGTGCATGCATCGTCGGCTATGATACCACCACCATGGCCAGCCTTATATAGTGGGGAGTATGATATACTATATATATAGTATCATGCATATGATACTAGTGTATGATACTATGTACGTACCTTCATAGTGCATATATAGTATCATAGAGTAGTATATATCATAGATGACCGTATTTATGGCCATGCATGACACAAAGTAGTATAGCATTTATTATAAATATATATGTTACGGTATCTACCTATGTTACTGCTTCTTTGCCACATCATCATATTTTCTATTCCCGAGTGCATGATACCGGCTATGATACCCCCACTATGGCCAAACCCTAATAAGGATGGTCGTAATATGGGAGTATCAAGCGGTATGATGCATGCCAACTAGACTTTTTGGATGATGTGGCACATGGTTAAATGAGGAAAGAGAGGGCATGGTATCATACCATGATACCGTATCATATTAAATGTTATACTACTTTGTGTCATGCATGGCAATTAATAAGGCAACCTAAGATACTAACTTATGATACTATGCATGCGCGCATTACGGAGGTATTGCCGATCATATACTAGTATCATGCATATATACTCCCTCCTTTCCGGTTTATAGGCTTATCTCAAAATTTTAGTTTTTCCATTTTATAAGGCTCAATTTGGTTGTTCCCCATCACATGTCCAGATTCCAAGGTGCATTAAATCATTGCATGCAAGTATTAAGAGAAAGTTGACCAATGCATGTACTTTATGCATGCATGTATTGCAATTAATACATTGGAAAACATAATTTTTTTGAGGAAAACAAAAGCATTAATTGGGTGTTTTTGCAAACTACAAAAAGTATTCCACCACTCACCATCTACCTTGGTTGGTGAGAGTTTTTAATTGAGCCCTATAAGGCTGGTTGTAATGGGGAGTATCATATACTAGCATCATGCATATGATAGTGTATGATACTACTTCCGTAATGCATAGAGTTAGTATCTTAGGTTGCCTTATTAATTTTCATGCATCACACAAAGTAGTAGTACAACATTTAATATGACACGGTATCATGACATGATACCACATCCTCTCTTTCCTCATTTAATTGTGTGCCACATCATCCAGAAAGTCTAGTTGGCATGCATGATACCGCTTATGATACTACCATTACAACCAGCCTAAACCGGAAAGGAGGAGTATGAGACTAGCCACAATGGAGAGTAACATATATACACTAGTAACATACACATATCCCTAGACTATGTTACTACCTTCATAGTGGGTAGTAACATAAGTGTAGTGTCATGCAAAGCTTCATTTATTAGGTTATAGACTCATATTGCATTGGGACATGTGATGTTACAGTAACTAGCTAAGTTACTGAAACTATCTCTCTCCTCATTAACTTATTGCCACATAAGCAAGTTTGCTGAGTTGGAGTCGATGTTACTGCTGAAGTTACTCCCACTGTGGCTAGTCTGATACTAGCTAGTCGTCTATGATATACTAGCTACCTCACTAAGAGCATGGTTAATAATACAGCCAAGGGTCGGCTATAAGAAGTTGCCATGTCATATACAGCCAACCTCTTAGCGGGCATGTACAATAATAAGTTTTAAATACGTACTAGTTTATCAATAGTTGGCCCACCTTACATCCTCACAAAGTGTCTTGGGTCTCGTGTTGCAGCTGGCTCTACTAACCAAGAGCCCGCTTCTCTTCTCTTTCCTCCAACTAATAAGCACATATATATTATTCTATTCCTTATAGCCTGCTTAGACTACCCATAGTGGGAGTAACATAGGTAGTAACATCACACGTATCTAGATAAAATAGATGATGTGGCAAGCAATGAATGAAGAAGAGAGGAAAGTGGTAACATAGCTAGTTACTAGTAGTATGAGTAATTAGCATCACACATCTCAAGGCAAGATGAGTCTATAGCATAATAAATGAAGTGTTGCATGTTACTACTACACATATGTTACTCCCCACTGTAGAGGTAGTAACATAGACTAGTAACATTCTATGTTACTACCCATTGTGGCTAGTCTTATGTCACTCTATTGTGTACTTGCTCTAATGCATAGTATCATAGAGTAGCTAGTATCATATGTAGTACTTTATTTATATTGTCATGCATGACACATAGTAACGTAGCATTTATTATGATATGGTTTCATCATATGATACTTAACCCTCTCTTTCTTCATTTAATTAATTATATGACAGCTCATCAAAATTGCCTAGTTGGCATGCTTGATACTAGCTATGATACCCCCTTACTATCAGCCTAGCAAAGAAGGTGTACGGATCATTTGTGCGTCGCTTTGTGAGTTTTCATCCGTTTGTTCGAGAAGCGGGGAGAAGTTTCAAACATTTCGGCCGTGAGGTGCGGCCACTGGCGTAGGCCTAGTTGGTATTTTAATTACAGGAAAAATTCAGATGGAGTCCGGACATCATCAAAATCGATGTGTGCCCGTGGCGTGCTCTCACGACCCCATGGAAAAAATTGGTAAAGTTTGGCACAAGTTTTGATTACCGCTCCTTCCAAACCGGAGCATCTCACATGAAGGATCATGGTTTTCCAAAAGGAGACGTGTCAATTCGAACTCCTGTGGCCGGTGACTTCATCGTTTGGCCTCATAAAAATTTCCACGGTACGCAATCACCATTATACCACGGGTTTGATTTTCTGGCGCATTTCAGGTATCATTAGGTATATTTAAGACATTTTTTGAGATTAACATGCATTTTGTGCATAAAAATAAAATTACAACCGGAACTGCATGTGCTGTCGAAAGGGATGAGGGTCGCCGTTCGATCTGGAAGCATCCAACGGTGCAGACGTATGATCCGTGGGGTTTGCGTTCTGGCCAATCAGAAAGCACGACTCAGATCGTGGGCTGGGTGGCGGGGTTTGGTCAGCACACGGCTTTCATCAACGAACCGTGTGCTATTTGCAAACCAGATTGCATATTTTTGTTCACACATACTGTAGTGAGATCAATTGAGTGTTCTACCTCTATGATATAATAATAATAATAATAACAACAAAAAACAGTTCATATTCATTGCCTGAGCTGACAGCATATCAAGGTCAACATATTAACGGTTCTTACACCAACAAAAACCAGGCATAACTCACAAATTCAGTACATGCGACAGTTATAAATTGAACGAATTAAGTTGCAGGGTAGGCATAAAGACTAGTCTTACGGCTTAATTCCCATGTACATGGGGGAACTGGGATCATTAAGTTGACCCCGAATGAACTTGGGGTTTTTGATGATTTTACGCTGCTCTATTGCACGGGTGCGTGATCCCTTGGCTGGCAACTCATCAAATTCATCGTACTCGTCCTCATCGGCAACATCGTCGACACCCAGTACCCTTCTCTTCCCATGCATCGCTAAATGGCCGTTCTTATGCAAGGGGTCTTCCACAAAGAAATTTTGGGTAGCATTGCTGGCAAGAATGAATGGGTCCACGTGATATGCCATCATTGTCCTGTTAACACAGGTCTTCCTGTACTCATCAATCCTTACCTTACCAAGAGGGATCCATGCGCACCTGAATAATGCCACCTTAACTTTCACATAGTCAAAAGCTCCCAAATCCTTTGATGGTTCCATAGTATACCCTTTTATCAGCTTCATTTACAGTCATGCATTCTATTCGAACAGATCTGTTCTGATACGAGGTCTTCTGATCACGTTCCTTAGTGTAGAACGTGTATCCATTTATGTCATATGCTTGGTACGTCAACAGTGTAGGTGATGGCTTTTGTACCGACCACGTAGCAATGTCATCGATGGATCCTTGTGCCAAACGATTCTTCAGCCATTCGGCGTAGTTCTTAGTGTGCTCCTTCATCTCCACATATGATGAAGGAACCATTGGTAAGAAGCGTTGGCGTATCTCGGCCAAGTGTTCTTTGGCATAAGCGATGAGAACTAGGCTGTTAAGTAGTACCGTCAAATGGGCTTTCTCTGCCAATTCTCCGGGTGCAACCATTTGCGTGCCAGCAAGGACCGGCTTACCTTTCAGCCTTCCCTCATGGCGAGAGAGGGGCAAACCTATAGGTCTTTGTTTCATGTATTCGGTGCAAAACTCAACCACCTCCTCCACGGTATACCCTTGTAGGATGCTTGCCTCTAGATGGTTTCGGTTCCGAAAAAAGCGCTTCAGTATTCCCATTAACCGCTCGAAGGGATACATGTTGCGAAGAAACACAGGACCACAATACTTCATCTCATCGACAAGGTGCACAGTGAGATGGACCATGACATCAAAGAATGACGGTGAGAAAAACATCTCTAGGTTGGACAATATTCTTGCAATATCATCTTGCATATGATCCAACTCTTCAGGATTTACAACTTTCTGCCATAGTTGGTTGAAGAAATCACAGAGGTCAATGAGTGTGTTTCTTATATCTTTGTCCATCAGATTCCTGATGGCCACCGGGAGGATTTGTGTCAACATTACGTGGCAATCATGTGACTTCATGTGTCCCAACTTCATTTTATCTGAGCTCACATCCACGAGACTTCTGATGTTTGCGCGGTAGGAAGAGGGCGTCTTAACTGACAACAAATAGGTGAAGAACTGTGTTGCTTCTTTTGTACTAAAATTGTAACTCTGGCGAGCTTTGATGAATTTGTCATCATCTTCTGCTTCACTCTTTCATTTTGATTGATCAGCAAGCATATCAAGCCATGAACCGTCACCATCCTTTCTTTTACCTTTAATCTTGAGCAGAGTACCAAGGATGCTTTCACATACGTTCTTCTCTACGTGCATGACATCGATGAGTGACGTACACGTAGAATCTCCCAGTAAGGTAATTTCTAGAACACCGATATCTTCTTAAACAACTTGACCCTTGGGTGTTTGTTTCACCGTCAAAGGGTGGTTCTTGCCAAGCACAACATTAATGTTTTAGCCATGTTGTGGACCACCTCCCCGTTATAGGGTCTTGGGGCCACACCTGCCTCTGTCGTACCATCAAATTCAGCTTTCATCTTTCGGTATGGGTGATTTTTTCGCAAGAACCTACGATGACACAAATACACTGTTTTGCGCGAGTTGGGAAGTCTTCTGCTAGCTATCCTATCCATGCATGTGACACACCCTACATCTCCCCTTGTTTTCTGCCCTAATGTGTTGCCTAATGCCGGCATATCTTGAATGGTGTGCACCAGCATCGCATGTAGATCGAAAATATCCTTTCTGTAAGCATCATAACATTTTACAGCAGGCGCATCTATCCACACTGTCAGCAGTTCTTCTACCAGTAGCTGAAAGTAAATGTCGATGTCATTTCCAGGTTGCTTCGGGCCTTGGATAATCATTGAATTCATAATGTATTTTCTCTTCATGCACAACCAAGGAACTAGGTTATATATGCACAGAAGCACCGGCCATGTGCTGTGATTGGTGCTCATATCGCCAAAAGGATTCATCCCGTCAGTACACTCCCCGAGCCTTATACTTCTAGGATCCTTGGCAAAATTTTCAAACTTTTTATCGATTAATTCCCACTGAGCCCCATCTTTCGGGTGCCTCATAAACCTATCCGCAATTCGCTCATCATGATGCCACCGCAACCTCTTTGCCTCTCTAGGGTTTGCAAACAAACGCCTCAACCTTGGAATTAAAGGCAAGTACCAAACAACCTTGAACGGGATTCCTGTCTTGATCTCGTCGTCCAATTTGTACTTGTCCTTTGCTCTCCTGCGCTTGTATCATGGATGCTTGCATGTGGGACATGCACGCGAATCTTTGTACTCACCACGGTACAATATACAATCATTCACACAAGTGTGTATCTTCTGTACTTCAAGTTCCAATGGGCAAACAATTTTCTTTGCTTCATTCGTGCTTCAGGGGAGCACATTATCTTCCGGAAGAATTTCTTTGAGAAGACCTAACATCTCTATGAAGCCCTTGTTTGATAGACCGTTTGCTGCTTTAAATCTGAGAAGCGCCAGGGTGGCACTCAACCTGGAATATTTCTTTTTGCAACCTGGATACAATTCTTTCTTGGAGTCCGCATCAATGGTTGGCAGATCCTTCTACCCAATCATATCCTTTTTCGGGCCAAAATACACAATCATAGTAGCAAAATCTGGTATATCAAGATCATCGTCATCTGCGTCGACGTCTTGGTTTTCTAGTGGGCGTTTCGGCTTTCAAGTATTCCATTGGTAGCTTGACGCCTCTGCCCCGATGTTAGATTCAACATCCATGTGACACTGATCGAGGTTTGGCATCTTGCTGCCCTAGGTATCCTCATCCATGACCTCCTCTTCACCGTGTTTGGTCCAACGTGTATATCCATCCATGAATCCCCTAGAGACTAAGTGCATCTGGACATCTGCAACTTCATGTGACTCTGTATTGGCACAATCAGTACATGGACACAGGATGTAATCCGCATCACCAATTCTCCTCTTTGTACTTTCAGCCAAATTCATGAACTCTGTCACGCCACTGATAAAATCTGTGGTTTTCCGATTCTTCATCCATCGAGATTGTCCCATCTGCAGCACACGAATGGTAATTAAAAACAAAACAACACCATCAATACACGGATTAACTGCTGCCCAAAGATGCGTGCATAAATCACAAGGTTTTATTTTAATAATTACTGAGGGCGCTCCATGTTGTTTATGCAGACATGCAATGACAAAAATTAATGGCCAGTCAATTTACACGCAGAGTACTAGTACAACACTACCCTTAGGAATTGAATACCTTAATTAAGCCACTCACAAAAAGAATACCTTAATTAATTAGCCGCGCGGCGACCTCCACCCAGCAGATAGACAAGCGTGATGCAGCGGCACGCCGAGATAGCAGGGTCGAGGAGCAAAGCTTAGTGCGGCTGCCGCCTGAAGTTCGACCTCCACTATCCCGCCATCGACCGCGATGGATGTGCTCAAATCATGCTGCCGCCGGCCTCGATGGTTGAGCTCCTCCTATCTCCCCCCGCAGACCGAGGATTGACCTTCTATGATGCCGCCACCGCCCACCGACCGAGGATTGACCTCTTCTCTGATAGCAGCTACCTAGGCCACCGCCGCCATCTCTATACGCAGAGCGGCTATTTTCTTTACGGATATCCGCAGAGCGGCTGTTTACACGTTATCTCACCGTAACTCAATTATATGGACAGGGTAGTACATCACATACGGTTATGTAATGGCAACCGTGTCTAACCTACGTTGTCTTCTCACACGGTTTGGTGCGGAAATTGTGTGTGACATTGTAATACCTAACACACAAACGACATGTATAAATAGTGTGCCGTATACAACATATAGTGCCATAAGTAGTTCCCGGCCGTTAGCTTATCTCCACAGTTTCCCCATTTCCCCCAAATCCCTACATAGCCTCCAAATTCCCTCGCGTGGCGCTGACATTCGGGGAATGCGAACGAGTGGTGCTGGTGGTTTGGGTGCGGCTGCTCCTGCTCGTATCGCCGCCACGACGGCGATCGCCACCGAGCACTTGCCTAAGGTCATCAGAAGGCAGGTGTACTACGGATCCGAATCGTCATGTCAGGTTCCAATCTATCCCGATCTATTTTAGCATGTCCAAAGTATAGCTCCTTGATGAATCCGTCCTGAATGACCCCCCCCCCCCCCGCCGGAAAGCGATCTACCGCCGGATCCGGAGCATGACTCCAGACTCCCACAACACGAGTTCGACTCCGAGTTTTGCGCCATCGAGAAGTACCAAAAGCTAAGTTGTGTGCACGGGCACACTCCCGCTCGACGTGTATGTATGGAGGGATTTGACATTGGCAGGCGGTTTCTCAGTTGCCCCTTAGAGGTTAGTGCTAATTAAGTTCATCATTTTACTTCAGTTAATGTCACCGCTCATCCAGAATACTATTTAACATTGGCAGGGATATGAGGCTTGTGCCTTTGTTAACTGGCTGGATGAAGAATGGCATGGCAGGGCTTGGAGTTTTATCACCAAGCTCGTAGAAGATAACGTAATGCTGAAGAAGAAACTGGCTGATCTGGAATGTACAATCAGTACGATGAAGCAAGAAAGAATCAATCACAGGCAATAGATGAAAGAAAGAGACAAGAAGGAACTAGCATGTGTAGTTGTGGTTTTCGCATTAGCCATGTTCTATGCGCGGTTTGCAATGATGATTAGGGGTTTTGTTTGACAGTATTGCTAAAGCACATCTAGATGTGCTCTAAGTAATGCACATTTAAGTCCTATGCCATTGATGTTACGCGAAGATTCGTGCAGATATTTTTCTTTGTCTTTTTTCTTTTCCTTTCTAATTTGATTATTACTGGCTTTATCAATAAGAAGAGCTCAATGTATTGCTTGCCAACTGTCCTACTCCGTTCATATCGGTACCGGTGCATAATCCCAAAACTCGTTCCTTGTTTTTGTCCTGAAAAAGGAAACCAACCAAATAGCCAATAGGAGTCCTGCGCAACCCCGGGAATTTGGAGCGACTGGGTACAAATAATTGCGGTTGATTATATTAGTGGTTAGATAATACGTCAACCCCCTCTTCAATCCCCGCTTCAATTGGCAGTTCCTCTTCTCTGCATACCCCACTTAAGTGTCCACCATCTTCATCGTCCCCGTCAGGCCACGCTACACACTGGCACACACTCTGCAGCCATGTCGAGCGATAGCCAGGAGGATAGTTCGGTCAGCAGTCTGGCGCCCGATGATAGGTCAACATCGGAATCATCCCGCTCGTCTTCCATGAGTCCGGCGTCGAGCCCAGACCTCGGTTATATTCGGTTCATGGAAGGGACGCCGCCTCCAGAGTCGTCAGACGACAACCAAACGGACGAGGAGCCGTCGGAGGACGAAGAAGACACTGGTGCGCGTCGGTCCTAAACAAACGGTTTTTAACCCCTTTCCGCGACGGCATTTGGAACCGTCGCCAAGTGAGTGTGGGCGATAGGGGGTCCTTCCCACACGACCCAGAAACCATCGGGGATAGGGAGCCTTGATGTATACAGTTGTCCCTATATAACCGTTTCCGATATCTCAAATATCCCAAACGCTTCATCCTTGCTACTCGTTTGTGCTCGCATTGCCATCGCAGACGGAGTTTTGTGGTTTTACCTAAAACCAGGCAGATTCTAGGCACGGGAGCTTTCCAGGCAGATTCTAGGCAGATTCCAGGCATGGGAGATTTACGATGCCTGGCACATCACAAACAGTTCATGATTATAAACCGTGTACGATAGGTAGACAATCACACACATTTAGTTTTCCCGCACCGTATGTGATAGTGTCTGACATCACACACGCTTTGTGAACGGCAACTGTGTGCATTCTTGCACACGTTTCCTCTCTGTGAACCGTCACGGATTATGGTGTAGATCACAAACATTTGTGTTTTACCAACCGTGTGTGCCGTAATGACCTACACAATGTAATTTCGCCCTAATTTAATTGCTGCTATTTAAAATTGTACCTAATTTAAACTTGAAAGTAGGCTATAGCTTTATTCATATCCATCAGGTTCAAACAACCAATGCATTATTTGATTCACAGGTACATATGTTTAAGAATTACATAAGCACCAAATAAAGAATGATGTGCCAGGGTTCTATACTTGTACTATTACATATGGTAAAGAAAGAGGCGACAGACATTCCAGTTGCTGAACAAGGTGAAGCGAAATGGCCCTATTGTGCTCTCCTGGATGCAGAAGGCATGCAAGACTCTAGTCCAACCCCTTGTGATGGCCAGCCGCCAATCATGTAGTTTGAGAGGTAATCATGAGTAAACTGCTTCAGGATCCACTACAAAAGAAAAAAGATTCAAATATTGTCATCTAACACAACTCATTACGGGCAGTAAAAAGAAGGCTACAGGGTTCTTACTTACCATCCTGCAGTTCACTGTTGTCTTGCATAAAGTGTAAACAAATAGTTCGATTGACATCTCTTGACCCATTTTAATAACAATCTTTATCAGTTTCCTCACTTGATGCTGGTTCATGAATATCTCATTGCCCCATACGCAGAAAGGGTCGAAGTGTGGATCTTTGACAATGATATATGTACCTAAAAGCACCAAGTTAATATTAGAAGCTAAACAACAATTGTAAAATGATGTAGTACAAAACTCCATCCATCCCATTATATAAGATTTTATTACATGCATATCTAGACATCATCAGAACATTAAGGTAACACTCTTCCTTGTTGCTATGTAGCTTGGGATTGCATATTTAGTCATTCAGTACAATACATGTTGCTAAACAACAATTGAAAAACGAAAAGGCATGTTAAATGCAATTGAAAAACGAAAAGGCATGTTAATTGCAATATCCTTAACAACAACCAAATATCGTAATTCATAGTGGTATTGTTGAAACTATTATTGATGAAATTGAATTGCACGGCAAATAGTTGCACATATAGAGCATCACATTGTGAAGAACTGAAATAAACAAGTCATAAGGGCATCTCTAGGCGATCCTTAAAAAGTTAAAGGACTAAAACCCTTAGTGGATATATATACTCCAGCAATTTTTGGCCTTTTCTAGTCGATCCCCTAAACTTAAGGTTGTAAACTTCAATTTGATCAAGTTCAAAGCAGGTTCAACCGAAAGTAGCATGCATTCAAACATAAACATAGATAGTTTTGCATAACCGAACATAAAACATAAATTTAAACTAAGCTAAACTACTTTCGGTCGAAGTAGAGGTCGAGCCAATCCTTCCTCGTCATGTACGGTGTGCCACGAGCCGGGTCCGTGCCAGTACCATCGTCGGGGTGGTTGGGGAAGGCACTCCTCCACTCGTCAACGTCGATATCCTCGTCCTCGGGGCCCACCTCGATGCCCTCCGTGCTGCCGTCGCCGCCACCTTCGACCTCATCATCAGAGGAGAGCGCAATAACCTCGCCGCCCTCTGCGCCGCCGTCCTCGCCGCCTTTGACCTCATCATCGGAGGAGAGTGTGATAACCTCGCCGCCCTCCGCGCTGGCAAAGGTCGCCCGCTCCGCCTCCACGAGCTCCGGGTGCTGCCGGCGGAGCTCTTGCATGTGGGCCTCGACGGCGGCCTCAGCCTCGAGGTGCTCCCACGCCTCGCGGTCCTCCCTTGCCATAGCCGAGCTCACCACCCCTGGCTCCCGCGGAACGAGGTGGACCGGACGTCTGCCGAAGGGGAAATTGAGCCTAGCCACCGCGCCATGGTAGCGGACCTGCCAACAGTCGTACTCCATGGCCGCGAGCTCGGCTGTGTGGAAGCTACCGAGCCACCGGCGGGTGTGGGTCTCTCGATATGTAATCTCGACGACCCACTCCCCCCACCGCTGCTGCTGGACCCCGAGGTAGGACTTCGTCGGCTGCCGGGTCCGAGGGAGGACGGGGAAGTCCTCGAACCGGCGTAGGGGCGCGGCGGCGGGCAGATCGGGGGATCGATGACGGCGGATCAGGCCCGCGGAGGACGTAGGGGACACCTCGGCGGCCACCTCGCCGGCGTCGGGCGAAAAGGCCTCGATAAACCTCTTTTTGGCCATTGGCTCCTCGAGCTCCCCGACACATGGGCAGAGGGTGAGGATGGAGGCACCGGCGATGGCGGTGACCTACTAATGGTTTCAAGGGTTGTGTGTGTCAGTGTGAGCAAAGGTTTTGGGGTGTGTGTGGAGGGGGGCAAGGTTGTGTTTGAGGAAATACTGCGGCAACTGAAATTTTAGTAGGCGGGAGTAACAAGGCGAGGCTACTGAAAATTTGGATCAAGGGCGAGCAGATATTTTTGAGATTGCGAGGGATACAGAGGCGGGAGTAAAATGCCGGGGCTACTGAAAATTTGAATCAAGGGACTGAAGTGGAGTGGGAGTAACATCGCACACGGTCCGCACATACTAATCGTGTGCTATCAAACTTTAAAACCTTCCATGCGGTAGATATTTTCGAGATTGCGAGGGATGCAGAGGCGGGAGTTTTTGGGGAGTGAGCTAGTGTGCTTGACACGCCGGCTGTGGACTGTAGCCGACGCACCTTCTCGCATAAGCCATAGGCGTACTATACACCGACAGTGCTCCAAGATATTTTGTACTACATCTCACACGGGATGTGATAATAAACTGTGTGGGATCTACTTGATTTGAATTACAAAATGGGGTCACTGCGGCAATGGACGCTGTTTGAATTGCTAGACCTTTTATCTGCAGTGAACATGCAACTATATGTGTGTCATAAAAGAATTGGAATTATTCAGGGTTCGTTTGGACATTTTATACAATAAACTGGTTTTCTAGCCATTTCACATGCACAATTCAAAATTAAACTACATGCACATGCTCCGGTGCATACAAATTGGTTGAAAAAACAAATCTGTGTCCGTCGGTGCATGCTTAGGTCCCATGCAAGAAATGGGAATTAATTTTTCGGGGTTCGTTTGGCCTTTTTATACATTAACTGGGTTTTCTAGGCATTTTATGTGCATAATTCAAATTTGAACTACAAGCACATGTTCCAATGCACCAAAGTTGGTTGAAAAATCAAATCTGTGTCCTTGGGTGAATTTCTAGGTCCCATGCAAGAGATGAGAATGAAATTCAAACACCAGCGCACTGTTGATTGCTGGCAAAACATTGAGATGCCTAGTTTTTAAATTCTAGTAAATCCAAAACTCGTGTGAAATTCATGAAACTTGGCATGCTATCATGGAGTGGCATCAACATGTCGTGGTAAAAAAATTTGTCCCATTTGGGGCAGGTTCGGGTATAAGCTTCTCACAAACCAGAGCTTCTCACAACAAGCATGATGGTTTCGATAGGGAACGTCCCACCTTTGGGGACGAAACGATATCCATTGCCTCTTATTGATTTCAAAAATTTTCTAGTGTCAACATAGAACAACAGGAGTGTTGTGTTTAATCTTGGAACTTTTCGGGGTTCGTTCGGCCTTTTTTATACATTAACTGGGTTTTGTAGGCATTTTATGTGCATAATTCAAATTTGAACTACAAGCACATGCTCCAATGCACTAAAGTTGGTTGAAAAATCGCATGTGTGTCCTTGGGTGAATTTCTAGGTCCCGTGCAAGAGATTGGAATGAAATTCAAACACCAGGGCACTGTTGATTGCCGGCAAAACATTGAGATGCCTGGTTTTTAAATTCTAGTAAATCCAAAACTCGTCTGTACTTCATGAAACTTGGCATGCTATCATGGAGCGGCATCAACATGCCATGGTAAAAATTTTGTCCCATTTGGGGCAGGTTCGGGTATAAGCTTCTCACAAACCAGAGCTTCTCACAACAAGCATGATGGTTTCGATAGGGAACATCCCACCTTTGGGGATGAAACGATATCCATTGCCTCGTATTGCTTTCAAAAAAATTCTAGTGTCATCACAGAACAACAGGATTGTTGTGTCAATTTTTGTGATTTTTTGGGGTTCGTTTGGACATTTTTATGCATTAATTGGATTTTCTAGGCATTTTATGTGCATAATTCAAATTTGAACTACAAGCACATGCTCCAATGCACTAAAGTTGGTTGAAAAATCAAATCTGTGTCCTTGGGTGAATTTCTAGGTCCCATTCAAGAGATGAGACTGAAATTCAAACACCAGGGCACTGTTGATTGCCAGCAAAACGTTGAGATGCCTGGTTTTTAAATTCTAGTAAATCCAAAACTTGTCTGAAATTCATGAAACTTGGCATGCTATCATGGAGCGGCATAAACATGCCGTGGTAAAAAAAATGTCCCATTTGGGGCAGGTTTGGGTATATGCCTCTCACAAACCAGAGCTTCTCACAACAAGCATGATGGTTTCGATAGGGAACGTACCACCTTTGGGGACGGGACGATATCCGTTGCCTCTTATTGCTTTAAAAAAATTCTAGTGTCAACATAGAACAACAGGAGTGTTGTGTTTAATCTTGGATTTTTTGGGGTTCGTGTGGCCTTTTTTATATATTAACTGGGTTTTGTAGGCATTTTATGTGCATATTTCAAATTTGAACGACAAGCACATGCTCCAATGCACCAAAGTTGGTTGAAAAATCACATGTGTGTCCTAGGGTGAATTTCTAGGTCCCATGCAAGAGATTGGAATAAAATTCAAACACCAGGGCACTGTTGATTGCAGACAAAATGTTGAGATGCCTGGTTTTTAAATTCTAGTAAATCCAAAACTCGTCTGAAATTCATGAAACTTGGAATGCCATCATGGAGCGGCATCAACATGCCGTGGTAAAAAATTTGTCCCATTTGGGGTAGGTTCAGGTATAAGCTTCTCACAAACCAGAGCTTCTCACAACAAGCATGATGGTTTCGATAGGGAAAGTCCTGCCTTTATGGACGAAACGATATCCATTGCCTCTTATTGCTTTCAAAAAATTTCTAGTGTCAACATAGAACAACAGGACTATTGTGTCAATTATGTGATTTTTCAGGGTTTGTTTGGACATTTTTATGCATTAATTGGATTTTCTAGGCATTTTTTGTGCATAATTCAAATTTGAACTACAAGCACATGCTCCAATGCACTAAAGTTGGTTGAAAAATCAAATCTGTGTCCTTGGGTGAATTTCTAGGTCCCATGCAAGAGATGAGTATGAAATTCGAACACATGGGCACTGTTGATTGCCGGCAAAACGTTGAGATGCCTGGTTTTTAAATTCTAGTAAATCCAAAACTCGTCTGAAATTCATGAAACTTGGCATGCTATCATGGAGCGGCATCAACATGCCGGGTAAAAAAATTGTCCCATTCGGGGCAGGTTCGGGTATACGCTTCTCACAAACCAGAGCTTCTCACAACAAGCATGATGGTTTCGATAGGGAACGTCCCACCTTTGGGTACGAAACGATATCCATTGCCTCTTATTGGTTTCGAAAAAATTCTCGTGCCAAGATAGAACAACAGGAGTGTTGTGTCAATTTTTGGAATTTTTCGGGGTTCGTTTGGATATTTTTATGCATTAACTGAGTTTTCAATGCATTTATTTGCATAATTTAAATTTGAACTACATGCACATGCTCTAGTGCATATAAATTGGTTGAAAAATCAAATCTGTGTCCTTGGGTGCATGCTTAGGTCCCATGCAAGAAATGGGAATGAATTTCAAACACCAGGGCACCGTTGATTGCCGGCAAAACATTGAGATGCCTGGTTTTTAAATTCTAGTAAATCCAAAACTCGTCTGAAATTCATGAAACTTGGCATCCTATCATGGAATGGCACCCGACATGCTGTGGCATTTTTTGTGTGCATTTTGAGAGAAGGCGCACTCGAATAATGACATCCAACAAAGGCATTTTGAAAAAATAGCTATCACTTTAATATCTCAAACGTTTGTAGAATTCAAACCGTGTGCGTTCTTTTAACCATTCACCTGACGCCACGTGTCTTGGTTTTAATGGCTGTAGGAGGTGTCGTGCGGACAGCTGCTTGACCTTGACTGAATGGGAGGCGTGCGAGCGCAGTCCGGTGCGCAGGCTGACCGAGAGGTGTGCAAGCTGTCCTCCAATGCACATGCTCCCCGAGAAGTGTGCGAGCTGTACGCTGTGCAGGCTCACTGGGAAGCGAGCCCTTTGACTTCCATGGCCGCCCGCCTTCCTCTCCATTAATGGTGCCCGAGCCGTTGTTTAATACGGGCGGCCTTACTGTTCGCCTCCCATTCCCCTCCCTCCCGCAGACCACCACCAACGCCATGATGCAGAACGATCATCTGCCACTAGTCTTCAAGTTTGGTGAAGTCGACTCCGAGCCGGAGGAGATAGAAAATAAGGAGGAATGGGGCCTCATGGACATGGCCCATAACGAGCTGGCCGCGGCGGTTGCTGCCCCCGCTCCCGTCCCAGCTCACATCCCCGCGCCCGCGCCAGCGACCATCCCCGTAGCATTGACGGGCTGGTCGTCGAGCACTATCGCAATGCTGGAAGCCGCGGGCGTCAGCGAGGTCTCCGTGGACCCGCGCGAGCTCTTGTGCATGCCAGCACCAGCGCCTGTGCCCGTGCGCGCCCCTCCACCCACCGTGGCGCCGGCCCCCGTGCATTTGGCTGCACCCGCCGCGCCCGTGCCCGTGCCCATGCGCCCCCCCTCAATGGCATGGAACGCTGCCGTCGATCGCTACCTCTCAGCGACGCCAGTTGTCGTCCTCCCGCGCCCCGCCCGTCGATCACGCGACGACTTGATGTTTGATTTACAAGTGAAGAACACTTTGTGCTTCCTTGAAGACTTCAACAACGGCGTCCCGGAGGACGACAACGACAACGACGGCGTGGCACGCCGCCTCCGCCGTCACCGGAAATAGTTTTTTTGGGGTTTAATACTGTATCTCGAATTCTTGATCATATTAATATAAATTCGTTGTGTGACTGAATGAAAGATATGGTTTGAACGAACTTGCGTTTTTCTCTCTTAATGTATAGACTTATCAAACGATTTTATTTTGAAAAAAAAGTCAATGGTTTTTAGTTAGAACACCCGGATGCAAACCGACAGCTTCCCCAGGAAGCCAAGGGAAAATGTGTCGAGCAGGATTTCTGCATCCCTTCAACACAAACTGTTGTTTTGCATGACCCGTGTGCAACCACGTACAAACAATTGGGTAAGATTTGCATATCTGTCATTTTGGGTATGTTGCCATTTGTCAAACTGGAAAGATTGACATTTGTTTATCTAGTAACATTGCCATTTGTCAACCTTGTAACACTGTGATTTGTCAAAATATGCAGCTAAAAATCACTAGCACTATCTAATTTTTGCAACTAAAATCACTATCACTGTTCATATGGACACCACTAGCAGGCGTGAGTTGATGGACGCATATGCAAATGTACCATTGATTAGATACAACAAGTCATCAGCCCACAACGACAACGAGGATACACGTTGGATTATAGATCATTTCCAACAAAACATTCTAGTAAAGTTTTTCTCACACAACAAATAACAAAGCGATGAAATGAACTTCAGCTCAACCACTTGTCAGCGTTGGAAACACTTGCTTTGAACCAGAAGTGATTTTCTGGGAAGGGCCAGCTACTGTCAATCTCGAGACCAACGGAGGACTGATCATCCAGGCTGAAGCAGCCTATGTCAGGACCCATATTGGGACGGTAGGGAAGCATAGTAACGTCCGAGGTATAGATACAGTTGCTTCTCATAAATGGTAGTAACATTGTGTCAACAGCAGCTGGATCGCCTTCCACCATCATTGGATAGTTTTTCCCAAGGAAGAGCGAGTTTCCTCCAAGACTTTCAATACTGAATCAAAGAGAAGGTGTTGGCGCTAGTACACTAGTATCCATCCCGAATACCCTGCAACGGATGTTGGAATAAGTCTAGAGAGTGCGACCATGCGAGATAACACCTGCGTCCTTAGTAACATTAGCAGTGCCCTATATACAAACAAGAAGAGGTGATCCATCGAAATAAGTTGCCAGGCACCACTGAGTATATGGGTCCAGCTCGTCCTCATGCTCATGATCATCAGCATCGTCATCTCCCCCTTTGTTATAAAAATTTTCAAGTATAGGTGGTGGAATGTTCACAGGACCTTAGAAACACAAGAAGGTTAATTAATTAGTAAAGGGAAACTAGCTAACCCGCATGCATGTGGATGAAACAATTATAATTACGGTGGAAGACAAACATACCGAAAGCATGATGATTCCATGCAAAAATAGTGCCACGAGTGGTGGCAGCAAACACAAGACCCTCGTATTGAATTGCATCACAGTACTCATCCGTGTACAGAAATTGATTTTTGAGCAATATCCATCGAGGCGTGGAAGTAAGGAAGGCAACAAGCTTGTCGAAGATAGCAACAACTTCATAGTTCGAGTAATCCCAATAGCGGTTGGGAACTCGATAAATTGCTATCTTCCGTAGACGACAGTCACCTTGATCGTATTTGAACTCACGTAGAATACTGGTGTACTCAACCTCTAGACAGTCGTCTGAGATTTTTGGAAGTGGAACCCGGTGACGAGTGTACACATTCACAAATTCCCACTCGCAATTGTACCCAATATAAACAACCCAATCTCCATTTGCGCCTGCCCAAGCCTTGCCCTCGAGCGATGGCATCTTAACATCATACGTATCATTATCAAGCGGCATCAAATTGCACAAGGCGAGGCTTCCCTCGTCCCCGCGCCAGTCAGCAGGGTCACGGCGAAGAAGATAGGGGAGATCAAACCGCTCCTGGACCCTTGGGTTCCTTGTAATGATGTTATTAGTTGAGTCGAGAATGGTCTTGAACGAACCTGCCATGCTAGCCGAGGTGATGATGTCGCACCGATCAATGAGTTCCTCCACCACGTCATCTATCAGATCGGGGCAAGAATAACGGGGTCATTTCCGGCCTGTTCCCTCCATGGAGAAGATGATCGAACAATGGCATAAGGAAGGGTGAAGGCAAATGGAGGGAGGAAGAGTGTGCGACAGCAGTTCCAAATCGAGAGGGAAAGGCGAAGAGGCGGTGGACGGTTGCCACGGTACACGAAGAGGCGCCTGGGGAGCGAACGGTTGCCACAGAGGTCACACACTAACGACAAGGGCCGAGTGAACCGCATGCGTATATCGCACACACCTTGATCTGGCTGGCCGTTTCCTTTGTGTTGCCTAATCACAAACAGTTCATCTGAGTGAACGGTATGCTGTATATCACACACACCTTCATCTGGCTGCCTGTTTCGTTTGTGTTGCCTAATCACAAACAGTTCATCCGACTAAACTGTATGCTGTGTATCGCACACGCCTTCATCTGGCTGCCCGTTTCTTTTGTTCCTCCTCATCACAAACAGTTAATTGAACTGAACTGTATGCCCTTCATCGCACACGCAACTAAAACCTGAACCGTTTTTGATGCATCCGTCATTGCAAACGTTTTATACATTTCTGACGGTTTTCATACAACACCGTTTGCGATTATTGCATCACACACAGTTTCTCGAAGGGTCTCTGATCGTAGTGTCGCGTTAGCAGTATCCTGCAGTAGTGAGAGGACGACGATGATGATGAGGAGGAATGGTCGACCGAGGAGGAGGAGGACGATGACAGCAACGACGATGACGACGGTGGCGGCGATGAAAAGCCAATGGTCGGCGGCAAGAAGCGTCCTCGCCAAGACGATGTCGCGGGGCCATCCAACAACAACAACAAGAAGAAGAAGGACTAAATTAAGCAGACTGTATATATCCCTGTTTATCCTTTCAATCTCATCGCAGACGGCTAGTAATATGTATTCGACAGAGATCTTCTACAATATCGCCCACGGGTTGGTTTGTTGAACTGTGTGCCCTGACGAGCACACAATTCAAAAAAAAGACCATATGGGTTGTCTATAATTATCGCACACGATTCTGATTACCGACCTGTTTGCCGGGTATCACACACATCTTGTTACGCCGAATCGTTTGTGTTCACCTCAATCATTGCAAATGGTTCATCGGAGTGAACTGTATGCCGTATATCGCACACACCTTGATCTGGCTGCCCGTTTCTGTTATTCTGTCTCATCGCAAACAGTTCGTACAGATCAACCGCATGCCCCTCATTGCACACGCAACTAAAATCTGAACCATGTTTGATGTATGATCCGTCGCAAACGTTTTGCACCTTTTTTGACATTTTTTTACATCACCGTCTGCGATTAAATGCATCGCACACAGTTTCGTCAAAGGGTCTCTGATCGTAGTGTCGCGTTAGCAGCATCCTGCAGTAGTGGCATTTGGACTCCGTTTGGTATTGATTCCCTGTGATGTAAAAAACATGCAGAAAACAACAACTGGCACTTGGCACTATGTCAGTAGGTTAGTACCAAAAATGATATTAATTGACTATAAAATGATTATAAAACATCCAAGATTGATAATATAACAGCATGAACAATCAAAAATTATAGATACGTCGGAGACGTATCAGATGCATGCATGCAACTCCATCCTTTTTACCCTGAAAAATAATGTTTTCCCCCTGACAACTGGGACCCACCAGCTACATCTTTGCACGCAAGGAAGTGTGTCCTTATTACGGGCAAAAAACTGATTCCCCCTGACAGCTGGGACCCAGCAGCTATATCTTCGCACGCAAGGAAGTGCGTCCTTATCCTCCTTGACAGCTGGGACCCACCCGATCGAAGAGTATGTAGCGTTGTTTGTCTTGTCGCGAACATGCATGTACATACTGGTCGATCGGTCACTCTGCAACGATGAACCATGGCCGAGTAAGTAGCGGCACATGTAATAGTAGAGCCCCCCACGTAGCAGTTCAGGTTGTCCCGTCTAAACTGTGTACAGTACATACAGCCACACGCCAAAAAATACGGCCACGTACGTACATACGAGCGGGGTCTCGAAACGCGTACTCGCGCATACGGACGGCCAGGGCTCGTGTACATGGAGAGGCAGCGGACGGCAGTGACGTTGTCCTGTTCATCTTCAACTAACTAGCTGGGTCGGAATGGAGGAAATAGCGTCATGTTCACCGAGAGCCAAGTGACTGGGTCAGAACGCGTCCTTTTCATCGGGAGGCAACAGACTGGGTCATGTTCAATGGGAGCCAACTGGCTTGGACGGAACAGCCAGAACGGGGTCTGGCGTACAGCAAAACGGAGGAAAACAGCCTTGTGTTCGACCACAGACAGTCAAAACGGAGTCCTGTTCATCGGGAAGGGTCTGGTGTACCGCAAAACGGAGGGAACGGACTTGTGTTTGAACTCCTACTGTCGAAACGGGGTGCTGTTGGTCGGGAGGGGGTGTGGCGTACCGCAAAATGGAGGAAACAGACTTGTCTTGGAGCGCCTACGGTTGAAACAGGGGTCCTGTTCATCGAGAGGGTTGTGGCGTACCACAAAACGGGACTCCACGGGCTACTGTTCATCCACCGTCTACTGCCTCGCTCCAACCTCCATGGGCTACTGTTCATCCACCGTCGACTTCCTCCAGCCTCCACCTGCTACTGTTCATCCACCATCGACTTCCTCCAGCCTCCACAACCTACTGTTCACCAAGGGGTCCTATTCATCCAGCCTCCACCGGCTACTGTTCAACCAGCCCTCTCCACGGGGTCCTGTTCAACCAGCCCTCTGATAATCCCCAAGTGCAAGGAATCATCATAGCAATTTCCAAAGGTGGAAGTGATAAGTATGGAGTGTCGAACCCACAAGGAGCTAAAGGTAAGATCAATATTCTCTCAAGTCCTATCTGCCACTAATACAACTCTACGTACACCGAGCGTTTGCTTCCATCTAGAAACAAGAAATAAAACTACGCTGTGGGTATGAAGAGGATAGCTTTGCATGATATCGGAGAACTAAAATATAAAAATAGGTGATGTTAACATAAAGTTAGAATATATTACTATGTATTATAAATAGTGAGTGTGGAATAATGCTGGATCGGTGTGCGGAATTATCCTAGGCAATTGTTAACAAGATCGGTGGTCGTCGTTGCAATTTTATATGAGGAAGACGCATAGGCTAACATACTTTCTCTCCTTGGATCATATGCACTTATGATTGGAACTCTAGCAAGCATCCGCAACTACTAAAGATCATTAAGGTAAAACCCAACCATAGCATTAAAGTATCAAGTCCCCTTTATCCCATACGCAACAACCCCCTTACTCGGGTTTATGCTTCTGTCACTCAAGCAACCCACTATAAGCGAATCGGAAGGCACCATAGGACAACACCAAAATAAAACATACAACTCAAACCAATCTATATAATCAATCAACTCAAAAGACAAAAGAAATTTACTCAAAACATCATAGGATGGCAACACATCATTGGATCATAATATGTGGCATAAAGCACCATGTTCAAGTAGGGGATTACAGCGGGGTGCGGGTGAGTGGACCGTGTAAAAGAGATGAGGATGGTGATGTTGATGAAGACGATCACCACGGCGATGGTTCCCCCGGCGGCACTCCGGCGCCATCGAGAGAGAGGGGGAGAGAGTCTCCCCCTTCTGCTTCCTAATTCATGGCCTCCCCCTAGATGGGGAGAGGTTCTCCCTCTAGTCCTTGCCCTCCATGGTGCTGATGGCCCCCTCCGGGATCCTCCTCCATGGCCTCCGGTGATGATGGCCCCCTTCGACAGGGTGCCAGAGAGGGCCTAGATTGATTTTTCGTGGCTACAGAGGCTTGCGGTGGTGGAACTCCCGATCTAGGTTTATTTCTGGGGGTTTTGGTATTTATACGAATTTTTGGCGTCGGTCTCATGTCAAGGGGATCCACGAGGCAGCGACAAGGTAGGAGCACCCTCCCGGGGGGTAGGGCGCGCCCCTACCTTGTCGTCGCCTCGGGACTCTTCTGATCCAACTCTTGTGCTTTGGGGTTCTCTTTTGGTCCATAAAAAATCACCGTAAATTTTCAGCCCATTCCGAGAACTTTTATTTTTGCACAAAAAATGACACCACAGTAGTTCTACTGAAAACAGCATCAGTCTGGGTTAGTTCTAATCAAATCATACCAAAATCATATAAAATAGTTGTAAACATGGCATGAATACTTCATAAATTATAGATACGTCAAAGACGTATCAGCATCCCCAAGCTTAATTCCCGCTCGTCCTTGAGTAGGTAAATGATAAAAGAAATAATTTATGAAGTGTGAATGCTAGCATAGTGCATAAATTTGATCAATGATAGTTCCAAACACTTTTTCTAGCATTATTGTTTATCATAAACAGTAGCTCATCTCATAAAACTCCTCATGATCAAGTAGCAGGCTATTCACACGTTGAAGTATAGACCATAAAGTTTCTTGAAAACTAACAAACCATGTTCTCGGTCACCAAACTATTGCAATTCATCTTATTTTCATGAAGTATCTATGTAAGAGCTTTGATTTAGCAAATCCCACATACTCAACTATCATATAGTCTTCCCTGATTGCTAACACTCAAAGCATATTTTTAGTACCAATAGCGTCTCTTGAACACAGAGAAAGATAGGGGCTTAATGTTTCTCCTCCCAACTTATTTATCATATAGATAATTGTCAACGATAATAATTCATGATCAAATATATTTGAATGGCCATATATGCTTGGATCTTTCCCCACCACATGATGCTTGCCACGTTGGAACGTCACATTGTATTGCCCTTTGTGATAGCAACCTTTATTATGCAGTCCGTCGCTTTTATTTCTTTACCATCACAAGTTCGTACAATGCTTATTTTCCCTTACAATAAAAGATCATACATATTTAGGAGCAATTTTTATTGCTTTTTGCACCGATGACAACTTACTTGAAGGATCTTATTCAATCCATAGGTAGATATGGTGGACACTCATGGCATGAAACGGGTTTAAGGGTTTTGGATGCACAAGTAGTATCTCTACTTAGTACAAAATTTTGGCTAGCAAAAGATGCTAAGCAAGCACCACATGTTGGAGGATCCATAACAATATAACTTCTATACAAATATACCCAAACATAACTCATTACGTTGTCTTCCTTGTCCAACTTCAACTAATTTGCTCAAGTTTGGAAATAATTAATGGGGCTCGCAATCATAGAAGATGTCCAAGATAGTATATTTATATGTGAAATCTCTCTTCCTTCAATATTCTTTCATGAATTGTTCAAATGACCAATGTTGTGTTTGCTAACTTTCAATAAATTTTACCACCTATACTTCTTATATGTGAATTCATTACTCCCCATGAGATAAGCATATGAAGCATATATAATTTCAGATTTATGATATTCAATTCATTCAACCATTTACTCATAGGATATAAGTGAAGCACAAGAGTAAATGACAAAACTACTCCAGAAAGATATAAGTGAAGATCAATAAGTATTTAAATAATTAACTAGCCATGGGAGGACTCTCTCTCATTCAAGATTTCAGATCCAATGATTTTATTCAAACAGCAAGTAAAATGAAAATATGCTCCAAGAGAAACACATATCATGTGACGAATAAAAATATAGCTCCAGTAAGGTATACCGATAGTTTTGAAGACGAAAGAGGGGATGCCTTTCGGGGCATCCCCAAGCTTAGGCGCTTGAATCTTCCTTGAATATTACCTTGGGGTGCCTTGGGAATCCCCAAGCTTAGGGTCTTTCCACTCCTTATTCTCCTCGTATCGATATCTCATCCAAAACTTGAAAACTTAAATCACACAAAACTTAACAGAACTTCATGAGATGGGTTAGTATGATAGAGAGTAAATCATTCACTTTGGTACTGTCAAAGACAAGATTCATAATTGTTCTCACACAATGCCTACTGTACCATATCATTTCTATAATTTATATTAAACAATATAAGCCGTAGAAACTAGAAAACAAGCAAACCATGCATCGAAAACAGAATCTGTCAAAAACAGAAGTCTAGAATGATCTGAACATTAACCATACTTCTGTAAATCCAAAAATTATGAAAAATTAGGACAGCGTGTAAAATTTGTATATCAATCTTCTGTAAAAAATTCATAATTTTATCGCATTCCAGTGAATTTAAACAATTCTGTGACTGGAGGTAAAAGTTTCTGTTTTTGCATAGAATCAAGTCAACTTTGATCCACACTACCCCAAAGGCTTTACTTGGCACTTTATTGAAACAAAGACTATAAAACATGATTACTACGGTAGCTTAATCATGTGAACACAGAAAAAACAGTAAGGGTAACTATTGGGTTGTCTCCCAACAAGCGCTTTTCTTTAATGCCTTTTTAGCTAGGCATGAAATTTTAATGATACTCTTGCAAGCCCAATTCCAATAATAATTTTGTTCATACTCTGAAAGATATAAGTGAAGTTCATAGAGCATTCTACAATTAATATAGATTTACAAATATCCACGCTCAAAATATATAAGTGAAGCACACAAAGCATTCTATAAAGTCATACTCAAAAGATTTAAGTGAAGTGCAAAGAGCATTCTATAAAGCCATACTCAAAAGATTTAAGTGAAGCTCATGAAGAATTCTATAAATCAATTAAGGACTATCTCATACTAGCATGGTGCATAAAGAAAAAGAAAATAAAAATAAACACAAAAGACGCATATCATGTGAACAAAACAAAAACCAAGATATACGGATAATTGTTGAAGAAGAAAGATGGGATGCCAACCGGGGCATCCCCAAGCTTAGATGCTTGAGTATCCTTGAAATATTTACTTGGGGTGCCTTGGGCATCCCCAAGCTTTAACTCTTTCCTCTCCTTATTCTTCTCATATTGATAACTCCTCGATCTTCCAATACTTCATCCACACAAAACATAACAAAACCCTCGTGAGATCCGTTAGTATAATAAAGCAAATCACTACCTTTAGGTACTGTTGTAAACTCATTCCAATTTCATATTAGCATTATATATACTGTATTCCAACTTCACCAAGGTTCATACCCCCCGATACTACCCATAGATTCATCAAAAATAAGTGAACAACACATAGAAAACAGAATCTGTCAAAAACAGGACAGTCTGTAGTAATCTGCAAACTTCGTATACTTCTATAACTCCAAAAATTCTAAACAATTAGGACAAAATAAACAATTTGTAGAGAAATACTGTGTAAAAATTTCAAGATTTTATCATGCTCCGGTAAAAAATGTAAATTCAATTACTATAGCAAAAGTTTCTGTTTTTTCTGCTGCACACACCAAACAAGCAATATAAACATTCTAAAGCCAAAGCTTGGCACATTATTTTTATAATACAATGAATATATACAAGGGGATAATTATTTTCGATAAACTTCCATGAAAAATTCTACATTGTTTCCATGAGCATGAACACAAGTGTTCAAGGACGACCCTCACTTCTCTAATGCATAACCTTCCAATCACTTCTCTTTTTGAAAAAGTTTTTAGGCAAAAGAGGCAAGTAATTTTTTTGTATTTTGCATTACTTTAATTTTTTTTGTTTGTTTCACCCACAACTAAACAAAAACAAAATGGATAAAAATCTACTTAGTGAAGAAACCAAACAAGCCTACATGAAAATATCAACCCCACGCTATTGCTCCCCGGCAACGGCGCCAGAAATGAGCTTGATAATCCCCAAGTGCAAGGAATCATTGTAGCAATTTCGAAAGGTGGAAGTGGTAAGTATGGAGTGTCGAATCCACAAGGAGCTAAAGGTAAGATCAATATTCTTTCATGTCCTATCTGCCACGGATACGACTCTGCGTACACCGAGCGTTCGCTTCCATCTAGAAACAAGAAATAAAACTATGTTGTGGGTATGAAGAGGATAGCTTTGCCTGATATTGGAGAACTAAAATATAAAAATAGGTAATGTTAACATAAAGTTAGAATATATTACTATATATTATAAATAGCGAGTTTGGAATAATGATGGATCAGTGTGCGGAATTATCCTAGGCAATTGTTAACAAGATCGATGGTCGTCGTTGCAATTTTATATGAGGGAGACGCATAAGCTAACATACTTTCTCTCCTTGGATCATATGCACTTATGATTGGAACTCTAGCAAGAATCCGCAACTACTAAAGATCATTAAGTTAAAACCCAACCATAGCATTAAAGTATCAAGTCCCCTTTATCCCATACGCAACAACCCCCTTACTCGGGTTTATGCTTCTGTCACTCAAGCAACCCACTATAAGTGAATCATGAACGTATTGCAACACCCTACAACGTGAATCCCTCACGTGTGCGCGGCACGTAAGGCACCGTAGGACAGCACCAAAATAATACATACAACTCAAACCAATCTATATCATCAATCAACCCAAAAGACAAAAGAAATCTACTCAAAACATCATAGGATGGCAACACATCATTGGATCATAATATGTGGTATAAAGCACCATGTTCAAGTAGGGGATTACAGCGGGGTGCGGGAGGGTGGACCATGTAAAATATATGAGGATGGTGATGAAGATGGTGATGTTGATGAAGACGATCACCCCGGCGATGGATCCCCCGGCGGCACTCCGGCGCCACCGAGAGAGAGGGGGAGAGAGTCTCCCCCTTCTGCTTCCTCCTTCATGGCCTCCCCCTAGATGGGGAGAGGTTCTCCCTCTTGTCCTTGGCCTCCATGGGGATGATGGCCCCCTCCGGAATCCTCCTCCATGGCCTCCGATGATTATGGCCCCCTCCGGCAGGGTGCCGGAGAGGGCCTAGATTGATTTTTCGTGGATACAGAGGCTTGCGGCGGTGGAACTCCCGATCTAGGTTTATTTCTGGGGTTTTTGGTATTTATAGGAATTTTTGGCGTCGGTCTCACGTCAAGGGGGTCCACGAGGCAGCGATAAGGCAGGAGCACCCTCCCGGGGGGTAGGGCGCGCCCCCTACCTTGTCGTCGCCTCGGGACTCTTCTGATCCAACTCTTGTGCTTCGTGGTTCCCTTTTGGTCCATAAAAATCACCATAAATTTTCAGCCCATTCCGAGAACTTTTATTTCTGCACAAAAAACGACACCATGGTAGTTCTGCTGAAAACAACGTCAGTCTGGGTTAGTTCTAATCAAATCATACCAAAATCATATAAAATTGTTGTAAACATGGCATGAATACTTCCTATATTATAGATACATCGGAGACGTATCACCCTCCATGGGCTACTGTTCATCCAGCCCTCCACCGGCTACTGTTCAACCAACCCTCTCCACGGGCTACTGTTCAACCAGCCGTCCACCGGCTGCTATTCATCCAGCCGTCCACGGGGTCCTGTTCATCCACCCCCAACCGGCTCGATCAGGGTCCTGTTCATCTAGCGGCAACGGCTTCTACTCCCACGTGGTCCTGTTCATCCAACCCCCACCGGGAACTGTTCATCCAACCCCCAACAACGCTCACTCTTCATCAAGAGGCAGCAGGTTTGATCGGCTTCAGTTAGCAGCATAGCGAAGGAATCGCTCGGGTTCAGTTAACAGCCAGGGATCGATCGCTAGGGTTCAGTAATGTAGCCAGTGCAATCGCTCGGGTTCAGTAAGCGAATGCCTTGCTCGGTTTCAGTACGCGAATGCCTCGCTCGGGTTCGGTTAGAGCCCAATGCCTCACACACACGCACGTACGTGTACGAGAGGAACGCGCAAACCTCTGTGCATCGCTCGGCCCCGACCACCCACCGTAACTGGGAACTCCCCAAAATTTTCCTCGCCCTCACTTCTACCACGATTTTTTTCGTCATGGACGGCCCAAAGAAAATGTCATGCAGGTGCGTCTCTGGCCCGCCCAGGACGAAAAGCCCATTTTCTGTCATGATTTTTTGTCATAAAAGTAGGAGCCCACCACATCTATGATGATACCGGGTTTTGTCACAATTATCATCATAGAAGTGTCATAAGCATGACAGAAAAAATTCGTTCGGCCCAAAATGTCACGGATGTGTCTTTTTTGTAGTGTTGATTCATTCTCAACATCGGTCAAGGTACATTTGGTATAGTTCCTCTTTTTCTCCCACTCACACATTTACTTGGAATGATGTATAGGCCAAGTACTTATACCAACCCACTCGTCATCGAGCAAGATGAGGACCCGAACACCTACGTCACCAAGAACCACCTTTTCGGTGCACAACAAGCTTTGCATCAAGAACAACAAGCATTGAGCGACCGCATCAACAACCTCGCCTCTGACTTGTGACATTCCGAGCAACATACAAGAGACTACTTCGACAACAATCTCGACAAACAAAAACAAGAGAGCAATGCAAGAATGGACGAGATTCGTGCCTTGATGGTCAACCACTCTTCTACCACTTCGTCATATTCAAGGCGGAGCCACTCGAGTCGACATTCCTACGACACCATCTCCGGTTCAAGTACACCGACATCGAACACTCTTCGTCGAGCCGTGCGCTAAGACCGTCAAGCAAACTGCAATCATCTTCATGGCAATGCTCCACAAGAGCAACTTGAAGAGCAAGAACGTCGGCATCGTCTCAATCAAGCTACCCTTGCGCAAGAACAAGAAAGGCAACGCCAACGCGAACAAGAGGAAGCGCAAGAACACCAACGACTACGAGAGAAAATGCAAGAGTTGAACGGAAGCAATGATCCCGAAGAGTATCTTTCATGGGCATTGAAGGTTGACAAGATCTTTCGGTTGCACAACTATGAGGAAGAGAAGAAGATCTCCATGGCATCCCTTGAGTTCCAATACTATGTCCTCATTTGGTGGGTGCAAGTCATTGAGCGCCGTGAGGCAAGAGGTGAACCACCCATCACAACTTGGGTGCAAATGAAGGATGTCATGAGAGCACGCTTTGTGCCAACCTACGATACGTCCATTTTGCATCATGCTTTTATATCAATATTTAATGCATATGGGCTATTATTACACATTATATCACAATACTTATGCCTATTCTCTCTTATTTCAGAAGGTTTACATGAAGAGGGAGAATGCCGGCAGCTGGAATTCTGGACTGGAAAAGGAGCAAATATTAGAGACCTATTCTGCACAACTCCAAAAGTCCTGAAACCATATAAAAAATATTTGGCGAAGAAAGAACCAGAGGGGGCCACCAGCCAGCCACAAGGGTGGAGGGCGCGCCCTACCCCCCTGGGCGCGCCCCCCGACCTTGTGGACCCCCTGGCAGGCCTCCGGTGCTCATCTTCTGCAATATGATGTCTTTTACCCTGAAAAAAAAATCAGAAGGAAGCTTTCAGGATGAAGCTCCGCCGTCTTGAGGTAGAACCTGGGCAGAACTAATCTAGGGCTCCGGCGGAGCTGCTCTGCCGGGGAAACATCCCTCCGGGAGGGGGAAATCATCGCCATTGTCATCACCATCGATCCTCTCATCGGGGGAGGGTCAATCTCCATCAACATCTTCACCAGCACCATCTCCTTTGAAACCCTAGTTCATCTCTTGTATTCGATCTTGGTCCCAAAACCTCAGATTGGTACATGTGGGTTGCTAGTAGTGTTGATTACTCCTTGTAGTTGATGCTAGTTGGTTTATTCGGTGGAAGATCATATGTTCAGATCCTTAATGATAATTAATACTCCTCTGATTATGATTATGAATATGCTTCTTGAGTAGTTACGTTTGTTCCTGGGGACATGGGAGAAGTCTTGTTATAAGTAATCATGTGAATTTGGTATTCGTTCGATATTTTGATGAGATGTATGTTGTCTCTCCTCTAGTGGTGTTATGTGAATGTCGACTACATGACACTTCACCATTATATGGGCCTAGGGGAAGGCATGGGAAGTAATAAGTAGATGATGGGTGGCTAGAGTGACAGAAGCTTAAACCCTAGTTTATGCGTTGCTTCGTAAGGGGCTGATTTGGATCCATATGTTTCATGCTATGGTTAGGTTTACCTTAATACTTCTTTCGTAGTTGCGGATGCTTGCGAGAGGGGTTAATCATAAGTGGGAGGCTTGTCCAAGGAAGTGCAGCACCCAAGCACCGGTCCACCCACATATCAAATTATCAAAGTAACAAACACGAATCATATGAGCATGATGAAAACTAACTTGACAACAATTCCCATGTGTCCTCGGGAGTGCTTTGCTTTATATAAGAGTTCGTCCAGGCTTGTCCTTTGCTACAAAAAGGATTGGGCCACTTTGCTGCACCTTGTTTACTTTTATTACTTGTTACCCGTTATGACTTATCCTATCACAAAACTATCTGTTACCGATAATTTCAGTGCTTGCACAGAATACCTTGTTGAAAACCACTTGTCATTTCCTTCTGCTCCTCGTTGGCTTCGACACTCTTACTTATCGAAAGGACTACGATAGATCCCCTATACTTGTGGGTCATCAACCTACTACAACCGCGACCTCTTCAAGAAATTACAACTCCTCAAGCAAGGAACAAAGAGAATTGAAGAGTACTACATGGAAATGGAGATCGCCATGATACGAGCTAATGCCACGGAAGATGATGAGCAAACTTTGGCACGTTTCTTGAATGGACTCAATCATCCTATCAAGAAGATTGCCGATTTCCAACCTTACTCCAACCTCATCGAGCTCATGCATCAAGCCACCAAGGCGGAGCGACAAGTGCAAGATGACTTCAAGTACGCCAACTACTCTTCCAAGAACTACGGCTCAAACAACCAAGCTTAACCGACACCAACACCTTCTACCTCAACAAAACCTTTGATATGTCTCCAACGTATCTATAATTTTTTATTGTTCCATGCTATTATATTATTTGTTTTGGATGTTTTATATGCATTGATATGCTATTTTATATTATTTTTGGGACTAACCTATTAACCTAAAGCCCAGTGCCAGTTTCTATTTTTTTTCTTGTTTTTGAGTTTTGTAGTAAAGGAATACCAAATGGAATAAAACCTTCGCGGTGATTTTTCTTGGACCAGAAGACACCTGTGGGACTTGGACTCCGAGTTAGAAGACCTTGGAGTAGACGACAAGCCACAGGGGCGCGCCCTGGGGGGGCTCCCCCTGCCTTGTGGCCTACTCCAAGCCCCCCTCACCTACTTCTTCGTCCTATAAATTCACATATATTCCCAAACCCTCAGAAGCATCCACGAAAACACTTTTTCACCGCCGCAACCTTCTGTACCCGTGGGATCCCATCTTGGCGTCGTTTCCGGCATCTTGCCGGAGGGGGATTCGATAACGGAGGGCTTCTACATCAACTCTATTACCCTTCCGATGAAGCGTGAGTAGTTTACCTCAGACCTGCGGATCCATAGCTAGTAGCTAGATGGCTTCTTCTCTCTCTTTGATTCTCAATACCATGTTCTCCTTGATGTTCTTGGAGATCTATCAGATGTAATCTTATTTTGTGGTGTGTTTGTCGAGATTCGATGAATTGTGGATTTATGATCAGCTTATCTATGAATATTATTTGAATATCCTTTGAATTCTTATATGCATGATTTGATATCTTTATAATTCTCTTCGAACTATCGGTTTGGTTTGGCCAACTAGATTGGTTTTTCTTGCAATGGGAGAAGTTCTTAGCTTTGGGTTCAATCTTGCGGTGTTCTTTCCCAGTGACAGTAAGGGCAGCAAGGCACATATTGTATTATTGCCATCGAGGATAAAAAGGTGGGGTTTACATCATATTGCTTGAGTTTATTCCTATACATCATTTCATCTTACTTAATGCGTTACTCTGTTCTTCATGAACTTAATACTCTAGATGCAGGCAGGAGTCGGTCGATGTGTGGAGTAATAGTAGTAGATGTAGAATCGTTTCGGTCTACTTGACACGGACGTGATGCCTATATTTCATAATCATTGCCTTAGATATCATCATAACTTTGCCATTTTCTATCAATTGCTCGACAGCAATTTGTTCACCCACCATATTATTGGCTATCTTGAGAGAAGCCTCTAGTGAAACCTATGGCCCCCGAGTCTATTTTCTATCATATAAGTTTCCGATCTACTATAGTGCAATCATTTACTTTCTGATCTATAAACCAAAAACCCAAAAATATTTACTTATCGTTTGTTTAGTTTCATCTATCTCTATTAGATCTCACTTTTGCAAGTGACCGTGAAGGGATTCACAACCCCTTTATCACATTGGGTGCAAGTTGTTTGATTGTTTGTGTAGGTATTAGGTGATTTGTGTGTTGTCTCCTACTGGATTGATACCTTGGTTCTCTAACTGAGGGAAATATTTATCTCTACTTTGCTGCATCACCCTTTCCTCTTCAAGGGAAAAACCAATGCAAGTTCAAGAAGTAGCAGGAAGAATTTCTGGCGCCGTTGCCGGGGAGATCTACGCCAAGTCAAGACTTACCAAGTACCCATCATAAACTCTCATCTCTTGCATTACATTATTCACCATTTGCCTCTCGTTTTCCTCTCCCCCACTTCTAAACCGATTTTCGAAAAGATTTGCCCTTTTTCTTCGCCCCTCTTCTGTTCGTCTTCTTCATTGCTTTTTGCTTGCTCGTGTGTTAGATTGCTTGCTTTGTCACGATGGCTCAAGAGAATACAAAATTGTGTGATTTTCCAATACTAATAACAATGATTTTATTAGTACTCCGATTGCTCCCGCCACTAGTGCAGAATCTTATGAAATTAATGTCGCTTTGCTGAATCTTGTTATGAAAGATCAACTTTCCGGCCTTCCTAGTGAAGTGTCGCATCCCATCTTAATACTTCCGTTGATTTGTGTGACATGCAAAAGAAAAAGATGTGGATAATGATATTGTTAAATTATAGCTATTTCCGTTCTCACTTCGAGATCGTGCTAAAACTTGGTTTTCATCTTTGCCTAAAAATAGTTTTGATTCATGGAATAAGTGTAAAGATGCTTTTATTTCCAAGTATTTTCTTCCCAATTTGACCATGAACATGTTGCAAAATCTTGGGAGAGGATGAAATTGATGATACGAAATTACCCTACTCATGGTTTGAATTTGTGGATGATTATACAAAAAAATTATGCCGGGTTGAATTTTGCTTCTAGAAATCTCTTATATTCGGCCACGGGAGGTACTTTTATGGAAATTATTCTAGGAGAAGCTACTAAACTTCTAGATAATATTATGGTTAATTATTCTCAATGGCATACCGAAAGATCTTCCACTAGTAAAAAAGTGCATGCGATTGAACAGATTAATGTTTTGAGTGGAAAGATGGATGAACTTATGAAATTATTTGCTAGCAAGAGTGCTTCTATTGATCCTAATGATATGCCTTTGTCTACTTTGATTGAGAATAATAATGAATCTATGGATGTGAATTTTGTTGGTAGGAACAATTTTGGTAATAACGCGTATAGAGGTAATTCTAATCCTAGGTCGTTTCCTAGTAATTCCTCTAATAATTATGGTAATTCCTACAACAATTATTATGGAAATTATAATAAGTTGTCCTCTGGTTTTGAGAATAGTGTTAAAGAATTTATGATTTCGCAAAAGAGTTTCAATGCTTTGATTGAAGAAAAATTGCTTAAGATTGATGATTTGGCTAAGAACGTGGATAGAATTTCTCTTGATGTTGACTCTTCGAAAATTAGATCTATTCCACCCAAGCATGATATCAATGAATCTCTAGGCTATGAGAATCTCCATTGATGAGTGCAAAGAAAGAACCGCTAAGATGCGTGCTAAACGAGATTGGTTTATAGAAACGTGTTCTTCTAGTTTCCGTGAAAATAATGGCGAAGATATTAAAGTGATTGATGTGACTCCTATTGAATCTTTGTTTTCCAATATAAAACTTGTTATCGATAATTTCAGCGTTTGCAGAGAATACCTTGCTGAAAACCACTTGTCATTTCCTTCTGCTCCTTGTTGGGTTCGACACTCTTATTTTTCGAAAGGACTACGATATATCCCCTATACTTGTGGGTCATCAAGACTCTTTTCTGGTGTCGTTGCCGGGGAGTGAAGCACCTTTGGTAAGTGGAATTTGGTAAGGAAACATTTATATAGTGTGCTAAAATTTACTGTCACTTGTTACTATGGAAAATAATCCTTTGAGGGGTTTGTTCGGGGTATCTTCACCTCGACCAGAACCATAATTAATTACTCCTCAATCTACGGCACCTACTGAAAATATTTATTATGAAATTCCTTCGGGTATGATAGGTTAACTGCTAGCTAATCCTTATACAGTAGATGGAACATTACATCCTGATATGCACCTAATCTATGTGGATGAAGTTTGTGGATTGTTTAAGCTTGCAGGTATTCCCGAGGATGTTGTCAAGAAGAAAGTCTTCCCTTTATCTTTGAAGGGAAAGGCATTGACATGGTATAGGTTATTGGACGATATTGGATCATGGAACTACAACTGAATGAAATTGGAATTTCATCAGAAGTTTTATCCTATGCATCTGGTTCATCATGATAGGAATTATATCTATAATTTTTGGCCTCCTAAAGGAGAAACGGTCGCTCAAGCTTGGGGGAGGCTTAAGTCAATGTTATATTCATGTCCCAATCATGAGCTCTCAAGAGAAATTACTATTCAAAATTTTTATGCTCGACTTTCTCATAATGATCGATCCATGCTCGATACTTGTTGTACCGGTTCCTATAAGAAGAAGGATATTGAATTCAAATGGAATTTATTGGAAATAATTAAACGCAACCCTGAAGATTGGGATCTCAAGGAAGGTAAGGAGTCAGGTATAAACTTTTAAATCCTAAAATGAAATAAGTAGTAAGGAGTGAAATACTAAAGCTTCTGGAGGCAGGTATAATTTATCCTATTGCTGATAGCCAATGGGTAAGTCTTGTTCATTGTCTCCCTAAGAAGCGAGGTATTACCGTTGTTCCTAATGATAAGAATGAATTGATTCCTTAGAGAATTGTTACAGGTTATAGAATGGTAATTAATTTCCGCAAATTAAATAAAGCTACTAGAAAAGATCATTACCCTCTAGCTTTTATTGATCAAATGCTAGAAAGATTATCTAAACATACACATTTTTGCATTCTAGATAGTTATTCTGGTTTCTCTCAAATAAAAAAGAGGATCAAGAGAAAACCACTTTTACTTGCCCTTTCGGTACATTTGCTTATAGACGTGTGCCTTTTGGTTTATGTAATGCATATGCTACCTTTCAAAGATGTGTGACTGCTATATTCTCTGACTTTTGTGAAAAGATTGTTGAGGTTTTCATGGATGATTTCTCCATTTACGAAACTTCTTTTGGTGATTGCTTAAGCAACCTTGATCGAGTTTTGCAGAGATGTGAAGAAACTAATCTTGTCTTCAATTGGGAGAAGTGCCACTTTATGGTTAATGAAGGTATTGTCTTGGGGCATAAAATTTCTAAAAGAGGTATTGAAGTTGATAAAGCTAAAGTAGATGCTATTGAAAAGATGCCATGTCCTAAAGATATTAAAGGTATAAGAAGTTTCCTTGGTCATGTTGGTTTCTATAGGAGGTTTATTAAAGACTTCTCTAAAATTTCTAGGCCTCTCACTAATCTCTTGCAAAAAGATGTTCCTTTTGTTTTTGATGATGATTGTGTAGAAGAATTTGAAACACTTAAGAAAGCCTTGATTTCTGCTCCTATTATTCAGCCACCTGATTGGAACCTACCCTTTAAATTATGTGTGATGCTAGTGATTATATTGTTGGTGTTGTTCTAGGACAAGGACTTGATAAGAAATTAAATGTTATTCATTATGCTAGTAAAACTCTAGACAGTGCCCAGAGAAATTATGCTACCACTGAAAAAGAATTTTTAGCAGTTGCATTTGCATGTGATAAGTTTAGACCTTATATTATTGATTCCAAAGTAACTGTTCACACTGATCATGCTGCTATTAAATATCTTATGGAAAGGAAAGATGCTAAACCTAGACTTATTAGATGGGTTCTCTTGCTACAAGAATTTGATTTGCATATTATTGATAGAAAGGGACCTGAGAACCCCGTTGCAGACAACTTGTCTAGGTTAGAAAATGTTCTTGATGACCCACTACCGATTGATGATAGCTTTCCTGATGAGCAATTAAATGTCATAAATGCTTCTCGTAATGCTCCATGGTATGCTGATTATGCGAACTATATTGTTGCTAAATTTATACCGCCTAGTTTCACATATCAGCAAAAGAAAAAGTTTTTCTATGATTTAAGATATTACTTCTGGGATGATCCACACCTTTATAAAGAAGGAGTAGATGGTGTTATTAGATGTTGTGTACCTGAGTATGAATAGGAACAGATCCTACGCAAGTGCCACTCTGAAGCCCACGGAGGACACCACGCTGGAGACAGAATAGCACATAAGGTATTGCAATCCGGTTTCTACTGGCCCACTCTCTTTAAGGATGCCCGTAAGTTTGTCTTATCTTGTGATGAATGCCAGAGAATTGGTAATATTAGTAGACGTCAGGAAATGCCTATGAATTATTCACTTGTTATTGAAACCATTTGATGTTTGGGGCTTTGATTATATGGGACCTTTTCCTTCCTCTAATGGCTATACACATATCTTAGTTGCTGTTGATAACGTTACTAAGTGGGTAGAAGCTATTCCAAATAGTAGTGTTGATCATAACACTTCTATTAAGATGCTTAAAGAAGTTATTTTTCTGAGGTTTGGAGTCCCTAGATATTTAATGACTAATGGTGGTTCACATTTTATTCATGGTGCTTTCCGTAAAATGCTTGCTAAATATGATGTTAATCATAGAATTGCATCCCCATATCACCCTCAGTCTACTGGTCAAGTAGAATTGAGTAATAGGGAGATTAAATTAATTTTGCAAAAGACTGTTAATAGATCTAGAGAGAATTGGTCTATGAAACTTGATGATGCTTTGTGGGCTTATAGAACTGCTTATAAGAATCCTATGGGTATGTCTCCATATAAAATGGTATATGGAAAAGCATGTCACTTACCTCTTGAGCTAGAACATAAGGCATATTGGGCTATTAAAGAGCTCAACTATGATTTCAAACTTGCTGGTGAGAAGAGGTTATTTGACATTAGCTCACTTGATGAATGGAGAACCCAAGCCTATGAGAATGACAAGTTGTCTAAATAAAAAGTTAAAATATGGCATGAAAAAAGGATACAAAAGCATGAGTTTAATGTAGGTGATCATGTTTTGCTATACAACTCTCGTTGAAGATTTTTTGCAGGAAAGCTTCTCTCTAAATGGGAAGGCCCTTACATCATCGAGAAAGTCTATCGTTCCGGTGCCATAAAAATCAACAATGCCGAAGGTAAAAATCTGAAGGTGGTAAACGGTCAGAGACTCAAACATTATATCTCAGCTACTCCCATAAATGTTGAAACCAATATAATTGATGCCGTAACCCCGGAGGAGTACATAAGGGACACTTTCCAGAACGTTTCAGACTCCGAAAAGGAATAGGTATGTGGTATGGTAAGTAAACCGACTCCAAAATGTTTCCAATGATAAATTTTCTCCGTTTTGGAATATTTTAAAAATTAGGAAAATTAAAAGTAGTCCGAAAAAGACACGAGGCCACCACAAGGGTGGAGGTCGCGCCCTACCCCCTGGGCGCGCCCTCGACCTTGTGGCTACCTCGTGTGCCCTCCGGACTCCATTTTCTTGCAGGATACTTATTTTGGTCGGTAAAAATTCATTATATAATCTCCCGAAGGTTTTGACCACCGTACCACGCAAAAATCCCCTGTTTTCGTTTTGAGTTGTTCCTGTAGCAGATTTGGAGCTAGATGTCTTCGCAAGAGTCGATCGGGGAGAGTCGGGTATCTCACCCGGCACCAGGCCCAAGAGCATACAGTGATGCTAGCCACTTTGGGTCACCCACAGAGGAAGAGATGGAGGCTGACTTGAAAAGAGTGGATGCCAGGAGGAGGATCAAGAAGTTACCTCTCGTCTTCAAACCAGATTCATGCTGGAGGAACTTCAGAGCTCAGCAATACCAAATTCGGTTATTCCTCCCAATGCTAAATTTCTCTCTTATGAAAATATGAAAAAGAGTGTTGCTTTCTCTCCCGCGGCAAGAAAACATCCATGGGTGGATGGAGCTCTAGCCGTCACGGGTAAACTTCGCAAGGAAGTGATGGATCTTAAGCAGCAAATTAATAAGCTCGAGGAAGAGAATCGTATCCTAAGGGGCATCATCGCCAAGAATATTACATCATCACCTCCGAAGAAAGAGATCTAAATATATGGGTATGGGCACTCCCCTTGGCAACTGCCAAGATTGGGGGAGTGCCCCGGTATCGTATCACCATCACATCTTTATCTTTATCATTTTCTTAGTTTGATCCTTTTGGTTATATCTTGATCTAGTAGCACTGGTACGCGTTGGTCCTATAGAAACGGTTTTTAACCCCTTTCCGCGACGGCATTTGGAACCATCGCCTAGTGAGTGACGGTGATAGGGGGGTCCTTCCCACACGACCCAGAAACCGTCGGGGATAAGGACCCTACAGTACTCCTACTTGTTTTTGCTCGCATTGCCATTGCGGTCGGTATTATGTGGTGCTACATTTATGATGCGCGGCCCATCACAAACGGTTCACTATTATAGAACGTGTATGATGTGCGGCCCATCACAAACGGTTCACTATTAAGAAGATTAGCTAATCGTCGTACGAGTGTCGGACAGGATTACGAAACGTCGGACCATCGTAACATCGTTGTACACGACAAATATCGCACACGCTATTCTATGGTGCAACGTTTACGATGCATACTTCATCAGAAATAGTTCATGGTTGCGAATCGTGTACGATAAGGCAACTAACACAAACGTTTAGTTTGCTCGCACCGTTTGTGATATTGTCTGACATCGCACACGCTTTGCAAACGACAACTGTGTGCATTCTTGCACACATTTCCTCTCTGTGAACCGTCTCGGATTATGGTGTATATCACAAACGTTTGTGTTTTACCAACCTTGTGTGCCGTAAGAACCTGGAGAGCGTAATTTCACCGTAATTTAATTACTGCTATTCCAAATTGTACCGAATTTGAATTTGAATTTGAATGTATGCTACATCTTTATTCATATCCATCAGGTTCAAACAACCAATGCATTATTCGATTCATAGGTACATATGTTCAAGAATTACATAAGAACCAAATAAAGAATGACGAACCACAGTTGTATACTTGTACTATCAAAGACGGTAAAGAAAGAGGCGAAATATATTCTGGTTGCTGAACAAGGTGAAGCGGAATGCCCATATTGTGCACTCCCCCATGCAGAAGGCATGCACAACTCTAGTCCAACCCCTTGTGATGGCCGACCGCCCATCCTTCACGGTCTTCATGAAAACATCTAGATAATCATCATGTTCTGGTAGAAATACTTTAACCTTTGCATGCCCACCAATGATGTAGTTTGAGAGGTAATCTTGAGTTAATTGCCTTGGCAACCACTGCAAAGGAAAAAGATTCAGACATTGTCATCTAACACAACTCATTATGGGCAGTAAAAACAAGGCAGCAGAGTTCTTACTTACCATCCTAGTTCGTTGTTGTCTTGGATAAAGTGTAAACAAATAGTTTAATTGCCATCTCTGGACCCATTTTACTAACAATCTTTATCAACCTCCTCACTGGATGCTGGTTCATCGATATCTCATTGCCCCATACGCAGCAAGGGTCGAAGCGCGGATCTTTACCAATGACATATGTACCTAAAAGCACCAAGTTAATATTAGAAGCTAAACAGCAATTGCACAATGATGTAGTACAACACTCTTTTATAATATGTCTATATACATCTGTATGTGGTAGTCCATTTGAAATCTCTAAAAAGACAAATATTTATGAACGGAGAGAGTATCTTACAACATCCAATATACTCACATATTAGATGAATTAACATCTTATATTACAGGCCGGAAGGAGTTTAGTGCATTCTTACAAATTATCGGCTGATTAACTGCTGTTGTATCCATGGGTTACAGTTAGTTTCAGCTAGTTCGGGCTCAAATAGCCCTAAAGTATATCTAAACATGAGGGCTAGTTTGAGCTAGTTGCATCTATAACCCACCCAAAAAAGCTATCCAACCCAAGAGGTGCTAATTGGAGCTAGTTCTCCTAGTGCATTTATTGTCAATATAACCCTGCCATCCAAACAACTCTTTGGATGGAGTTAGTTCAGGGTTAGTCATGAGCTAGAAACTAACTCTAACCTCTAGCTAAGTTGAGTATCCAAACAGGGTTGTGTTGTTTTTGTTGTTGCTGCTGCTCTTCTATGTATATCAAGACATCATTAGAACATTAATGTAACACTCTTCCTTGTTGCTATGTAGCCTAGGATTGCATATTTAGACATTAAGTAGAGTGCATGTTGCTATGTAGCCTCAGATATATTACATATGGCCCTAGTTAACCTAACGATAAATGGGTTGCAGATATATTCAGTTAAAAGTCTGATTCGCCGATTAGTCCCTTATCAGCCGCCGGCCTATATGGTACCAGCTACCAATATCCTGAACAGTGAGCAGATATAAGCCATGGGATGAAACTAACCTCGATGGAAAACAGCAGTCGTTCCCAAAATTGTCCTGTGTAGGTACATCGAGAAGCATGTTAAGCACAACAGGCTAAACATCAACCAAAATTATCCATGCCAGACAAAATAATGTCCAAAAGATAGCTTCAGTGTACAGGTTTAAGCACGCTAGTAAAGCAAAACAAGTGGAAAGGTGTGCTAACTGCAACAGGCCTAACATTTAACAACAAGCAAACATAGTCATTCAAACTGGTATTGTGTCGGTCTAAGTACACTGGTTATTGTTAAATAAAAATGGAAAGGCATGTTAACTACAAGATGCAGCAACCAAATGTAGTCATTCATAGTGGTATTGTTGAAACTGCTACTGATGAAATTGAACTGCACAGTTCATACTTGCACATATAGAACATCACGTTGTGAATAACTGGAATAAACAAGGCATACTACGAACAACCAAATATAGCATTTGAAACTGGACATATATTAACTACAAACAACCGAAAAATAAAAAAACTTTAAAAGAGCCATATGCTAGCTATAACAGGCTTAACAGCAAGCAAATATATGCATTTCTATTGGTATGTTTAAAACTGGATTGATGAAATGTATTGCACAGTAAATAATTGCACATATAGAGCATCACATTGTGAACAACTGAAATAAACAAGGCATACTACAATCAACCAGATATAGCAATTAAAACTGGACATATTCTCACTACACTACAAAAGGGACTCTACAAAACAAATCATGGGTTTCCCCTGTGAAGAGGCACGGCAAAACAAATCATGGGTTTCCTCACTTGTCACAGATGGGCTCATTCCTGTGGGAAGAGCATAGACCCTCGATGTGCTCCATGTTGTCGCAAATGGGCTCCTTCCCCTTGGAAGAGCATGGTTGTAGGGTGCCCTCCCTGATGTCGCAGACGGGCGCTTTCCCCTTGGAAGAGCAGATGGGCTCTTTCCCCTTGGAAGAGCCGGAGATGGTGCCCTCCTTGTGGTTGCCGTCGATGAGGTCTGACTTGGAAGCTGTGGATCCCAAACTAGCGTCGCAGAATGTGTCCTTCAGAAATGACAAAAGGGGCTCGATGGCGATGTAGAATAGCAAATTGTTGACAGCGAGCCAGAGGAGATCAGCGGTGGGGCCATGGATGAGATCGACGGCGGTTGAACCCGAGGGGTTGGGGGTGGGCCACTTAACCTGTGACATAGCCCGCCTCAGGCCGTCACTGTCGATGACCTCGATGTCGTAGCCGCGGCCGAGACATGCCCACATACTCTAGCCCTCTACTTGAGTGCTTGCCGCCAGTAATGGTCGTCAGCTTCCTCGACGACGTCGGGCGAAGAGACCGCTATACACCTCTTTTTGGCCAGTCGCTCCTCGATCTCCAGGGGAAGTGTAGCCGGGCTTAGGCTGTGACGCTTTGGAGTGGGAGATGGGGATAGGGATGGGGATCTGTGGGAAAGGGGGCATTTGGCAAGCTTCATCTAAGAAACTCGGGGCGGCCTGGGTATGGAAATCGGTGGGTAAGCTGCACGGGAAAACCGGCAGATGTTGACAATGGAGGCCTTGCGGCGGCGGCAGCGGTGGCAGGGACCTTGCTAGGGTTTGGAGCGAGGGAGGGGGTGTGTGCATGTGTGCGCACGCCCGAGGAGGTTTTGGTGTGTGTGTGTGTGTGTGCGTGCAGGGGGCGGGGGTGTTTGAGGAAATGACGCGGGTACTGAAAATTTTACTATGCGGGAGTCAAACACGGGAGTGAAATGTCGGGGCTATTGAAATTTTTGATGATAATGCATCGCACACGGTCCGGAGATAACAACCGTGTGTTATGAAATAGAAAAACCCTCGAGGCGGGCAGATATTTTCTAGGGATGCAGGAGGGATTGGGAACAAGAAACATCGCACACGGTCCGGAGATAACAACCATGTGTTATGAAACAGAAAGACCCTCGAGGTGGGTAGATATTTTCTAGGGATGCAGGCGGGATTGGGAACAAGAAACATCGCAGATGGTCTGGAGATAACAACCGTGTGTTATGAAATAGAAAAACCCTCGAGGCGGGCAGATATTTTTGAGAGGGGGAGCCTCATGGAGCCCAATGTACTGTGCGGATGTGTGTGTGATAGGGGCACCGGCGTGGCACACGGTTAGTTTGAGTGAACCGTGCCTGTTGCGTCATCCGACTTGTCTAATGTTCATAAATTTGGCGAAAAATGTCGCGGGAGAGGGTCAAAACACGAACACACTTGCATGTGGACCAAATTTATGTATGAAAAGGTGGTTTGATTTTCAAATACCAAATGCAACTTCGATGTGGCACCTCTCTCGTAAAGCGTACGGTATTGCTTGCCCCCCCCCCCCCCCCCCTCGTGTGGCACGAAGGGAATCCTAAGCTATGAATGCATGCCCCCTCCCCCCCCCAACCGAGGTTCACCTAGCAAACTGCAAAGTAGCTAGCAGCCCCCTCCTCCCTCGTGTCGGCATGAAGGGAATCCTAAGCTATGAATGCATGCCCCCCCAACCGAGGTTCACCTACCAAAGTGCGAAGTAGCTAGCAGCCCCCCTCCTCCCTCGTGTCGGCATGAAGGGAATCCTAAGCTATGAATGCATGCCCCCCAAGCAAGGTTCACCTAGGAAAGTGCGAAGTAGCTAGCAGCCCCCCTCCCTCGTGTCGGCACGGAGGGAATCCTAAGCTATGAATGCATGCCCCCCCAACCAAGGTTCACCCTAGCAAAGTGCGAAGTAGCTAGCAGCCCCCTCCCTCATGTCGGCACGAAGGGAATCCTAAGATATGAATGCATGCCCCCCAACCGAGGTTCACCTAGCAAAGTGCAAAGTAGCTAGCAGCCCCCTCCCTCATGTCGGCATGAAGGGAATCCTAAGCTATGAATGCATGCCCCCCAACTGAGGTTCACCTAGCAAAGTGCAAAGTAGCTAGCATCCCCCTCCCTCGTGTCGGCACAAAGGGAATCCTAAGCTATGAATGCATGCCCCCCAACCGAGGTTCACCTAGCAAAGTGCGAAGTAGCTAGCAGCCCCCCTCCCTCATGTCGGCACAAAGGGAATCTTAAGCTATGAATGCATGCCCCCCAACCGAGGTTCACCTAGCAAAGTGCGAAGTAGCAACCCCTGTAACGCCCACGATGCAGCTATATCTCCCACGTGTCGAGGCATGACTTAGAGGCATAACCGCATTGTGGTTTTGTCGCAAGAAGGGTCATCTTCACACAATCCCATGTAATGAACAAGAATGGGATAACGAGAGTTGGCTTACAATCGCCACTTCACACAATACATAAATATAATTCATACATCATCCAAAATACACACATAGACCGACTACGGTCAAAATCCATATGAAAATAAGATAACCCCAAATGCTAGATCCCCGATCGTCCCAACTGGGCTCCACTACTGATCATCAGGAAAAGACACATAGTAACGACCACGTTCCTCATCGAACTCCCACTTGAGGTCGATCTCATCATCTGCACTGGCATCGTCGGCACCTGCAACTGTTTTGGTAGAATCTGTGAGTCACGAGGACTCAGCAATCTCACACCCGCGAGATCAAGACTATTTAAGCTTATAGGAAAGGATGGTGTAATGAGGTGGAGCTGCAGCAAGCACTAAGCATATATGGTGGCTAACATACGCAAAAGAGAGCGAGAAGAGAAGCAACGGAACGGTCGTCATCTAGTAATGACCAAGAAGTGATCCTGAACTCCTACTTACGTCAATCATAACTCAAACCGTGTTCACTTCCCGGACCCCGCCGAGAAGAGACCATCACGGCTACACACGCGGTTGATGTATTTTAATTAAGTCAAGTGACAAGTTCTCTACAACCGGACATTAACAAATTCCCATCTGCCTCATAACCGCGGGTACGGCTTTCGAAAGATAATACCCTTTATGGGTGTCCCAACTTAGCCCATTATAAGATCTCACGGTCAACGAAGGATAAACCTTCTCCCGGAAAGACCCGATCAGTCTCGGAATCCCGGTTTACAAGACATTTCGACAATGGTAAAACAAGACCAGCAAAGCCGCCCGATGTGCCGACAAATCCCGATAGGAGCTGCCCATATCTCATTCTCAGGGCAACACCGGATGAGACTAGCTACGAGTAAAACCAGTCCTCAAGTTTCCCCAAGGTGGCCCCGCAGGCAGCTCGGTTCGAACCAACACTCGAAGGAGCACTGGCCCGTGGGGGTCTAAAATAAAGATGACCCTCGGGCTCGCGAAAACCCAAGGGAAGTGTAGGTGTTAGGTGGCAAATGGTAAAACCAAGGTTGGGCCTTGCTGGAGGAGTTTTATTCAAGGCGAACTGTCAAGGGGTCCCATAAATCACCCAACCGCGTAAGGAACGCAAACTCAAGGAACATAATACCGGTATGACAGAAACTAGGGCGGCAAGAGTGGAACAAAACACCAGGCATAAGGTCGAGCCTTCCACCCTTTACCAAATATATAGATGCATTAATTAAATAAGAGATATTGTGATATCCCAACATATCCATGTTCCAACATGGAACCAAACTTCAACTTTACCTGCAACTAGCAACGCTATAAGAAGGGCTGAGCAAAAGCGGTAACTTAGCCAAACAACGGTTTGCTAGGAAAGGATGGTTAGAGGCTTGACATGGCAATATGGGAGGCATGATATAGCAAAGTGGTAGGTAGGGCAGCATGGCAATAGAGCGAACTACCAGCAAAGCAAAGATAGAAGTGATTTCGAGGGGTGGTCATCTTGCGTGCAAGGTTCTCAGAGTTGTCGAAAGCTTGATCCTCGTAAGCGTACTCAACAGGTTCCTCGTGCACGAACTCGTCTCCTGGCTCTACCCAAAACATGATGCATATGCGAGAACTGCACAAGCAACGGAACCACAATCAATCACGAGAAATGCACAAGCAACATGATGCAAAACATGTATGATATGCGAGATGTGGTATGCGATGCATATGCGTGCTCCGGAAGGAAAATGATGAACAAGGCAGTAACTTGGCAAACCAAGCATGCCACTGGAAAGATGAGATGATTTCGGTCGAAATCGATATAAAGATCACCGGAAACGGATGCACGGTTTGCAAATGGCAAGCAAAACAAGAATGACACGAATCTGTGATTAACAGCATGATAGCACTTAGAATGCAACAAGTAACAATGCTACAGCACTCCAACGTAGCAACAAAGCATATGACAGTAATCTACAGGTGATGCTTGACAAAATATGAACACTGAGCTACGGCTAGATCACAACATAACAAGCTCAAACAAGCATCGAAAAAGTGCAAAAGATAACAGGTTCACAGACGGTGAAATTACTGGACATGGTTGAAACAACATCAGGTAGCAATGTTCAGAGCATGAAATCAACATGCTACAGGAACTTAATATGACAAAACAAGGCACGAAAGTATTCTACTAAATGCATATGACAAAAGTTCCTTACTGACCATAAGCCAAAAAGGACCAGAAGATATGATGGCAACTATGTAAACGTAGCAAGTTTCGTTAACAGGTTTCAGACTTAGCAGAAAACAGAGCATGACAGAAACAATAATATGAAGGCAGCTTAGTGAGCTTGATGCACTCATCACAAGGCAATTCATGACAAAACAAGCATACCTATAGCAAGATGGCATCTTTATGAAGCTATCCATGGCAAGAGCAAATACATAGCATGTATGAAACAACTACAACAAGCTTGGAAAATTGAATAACACGTAAACAATCTGCCAGAAATATTTTATCGCAAAAGTAGAGCAAGATTGAGTCATCCTATGGCACTCCATAATTGCAAACAAGGGCATGAATGGATCAATCACAACAATCGCTACAAAACATCCTTACTGAACATCTCCAAAAGGAGCATAGATCTCTTTGTAACCTCGTGGATACATAACAACAAAATAACAGCAGCACAAGACAGTAAAAGTTAAGTCCCTGAAATCAGAAACATTACGGAGCCTAGTTTGCATGCTTGTGCTAGTCACCACAGAGATCACAAAAATACATGGCATACACCCCTGTAAAGATGGAATGGCATACATCAAAACACATGTAGAGCACATACTCATAAGATGCACAGATTAAATGCAACAAAAATAACAAAACCCTAAGTTCTGATAAGTAACAGCAGATAACAGCAACTAGCAATCTTGCATCAGAGATTTGGGCATCAAGATGGACTTAAGTTAACATGGTGCAATGGAACAAAATGAAGAGCATCTCGAGGCGAACATTTCAATAAATTACACGTGCGAAACGGAGCTATATGCAGAGAGTTACGATGCAATGAACATGGGCATATATCGTAAAAATCTCAAGACTTGGAAAAATCAGGGAGGAGAGACAGTCAACCCTCGTCTCTTCCAGATCCGATCGGATCGAGGCCGAGCTCGGCTCGCCGGCGCTGGGGCTGCCGGAGCCGGGGAAGAGGAGGCGCTGGCGGGGAGAGGACGGGGCGCCAGAGAGGAGGGACGGGGAGGCGGCGCCGGCCGGAGTGGTCGCGGGGAGGCGTCGGGCGGCAGAGGCGGGCGAGCTCGCCGGCGCGGCGACGATGGCGGCGGAGGGCGGCGCCGGACCTCGGCGGCGAGGCGGCGGGCGTCAGGGGGAGCCGCGTGGGCTCGGGCGCGGGGCGCGGGGCGGAGGAGGCGCGGGCCGGGAGGGCCCCGCACGGGCTCCTGCGGGTCGGCGGCGATGTGGGCGCGGGGCGCCACGTGGCGGCGTCCCGTTGGCTGCGGGCGGCGGCGGCTTCTGTCCGGCCCCGGGCGGACGTGTCCGGCGGCGCGGAGGAGTGGGTTAGGGTTTGATCCGCGAATGTATTTCGGGAGGGATGCATATATATAGGTGGAGGGAGCTAGGAGACTCCAAACGGAGTGCGGTTTTCGCCCACACGATCATGATCGAACGACCTAGAGCATGGAAGAGACTTAGAGGAGTTTTGGGCTATTTAGAGAGGGGTTTTGCTGCAACACACAAAAGGACTTTGCGGTTACCCGGTTACCCGTTGGAGTACCAAACGACCTCCAAATGGAACGAAACTTGACCGGTGGTATACCAAGGCCACTTGACAAGACTCGGTCCATTCCGAGAACGTTTAACACCCGCTCACGAAATGAAACAAGAGGGGTGCACCGGAGGAGGTGGGAGTGCCTGATTGCAAAACGGACAACGGGGAAAACGCTTGGATGCATGAGACGAACACGTATGCAAATGCAATGCACATGATGACATGATATGAGATGCATGACATGAACAAAATGCAAAACGAAAGACAAAACCCGACCACGAAGGGAATAACATAACACATAGCCGAAAATGGCAAGAGTTGGAGTTAGAAATATGGAAAATTACATCCGGGGAGTTATAACACTCCACCACTACGAGAGGATCTCGTCCCGAGATCTAGGACTGAAAGAACTCCGGATATTCAGAACGAAGGTGGTCCTCGCGTTCCCAGGTGGCTTCCCGGTCGGAATGGTGCGACCACTTCACTTTCAGGAATTTGATTGACTTGTTGCGAGTCTTGCGCTCAGTTTCTTCAAGAATAGCAACGGGGTGCTCATGATAAGACAGATCTTCTTGGAGGTCAATCTCTTCGAAGTTGATGGTGCGCTCAGGCGTCTTGAAGCACTTGCGGAGCTGTGACACATGGAACACATCATGCACATTCGCGAAGTTGGAAGGAAGCTCAAGTTGATAGGCGAGGTCGCCTCTTTTGCCAATGATCTTGAAAGGACCCACGTATCTAGGGGCAAGCTTCCCTTTGATACCGAAGCGACGAGTGCCTTTCATTGGAGAGACGCGGAGGTAGACATGGTCTCCGATCTCGAAAGCCACATCACGGTGCTTACTATCATAGTAACTCTTCTGGCGCGATTGCGCGGCTTTGAGATTTTCACGGATGACTTTACACATTTCTTCAGCCTCTGTGATTAAGTCATTGCCAAGAAGTTGGCGTTCACCAGTCTCTGACCAATTGAGAGGAGTACGACACTTTCTGCCATAGAGAATCTCGAATGGGGCCTTGCCCGAACTCGCTTGGAAGCTGTTGTTGTAGGAGAATTCGGCATATGGAAGACAATCTTCCCATTTCATGCCAAAGGAAATGACACAAGCCCTGAGCATATCTTCAAGAATTTGATTGACTCGCTCGACTTGGCCACTAGTTTGAGGATGGAAAGCTGTGCTGAAGCGAATGTTGGTGCCCATGGCCTTCTGGAAGGAGTCCCAGAACTTAGAAGTGAAGATGCTTCCACGATCTGAAGAAATCAATTGTGGAATGCCGTGCAAGGAGACAATCCTGGAGGTGTATAGCTCTGCCAACTGAGCTGCTGTGATAGATTCTTTGATTGGAAGGAAATGAGCCACTTTAGAAAGCTTGTCGATGACAACGAAGATAGCATCATTTCCGCGCTTGGACTTTGGAAATCCAGTCACGAAGTCCATTTCGATATGATCAAACTTCCACTCTGGGATAGCAAGAGGTTGGAGGAGACCAGCTGGTCGTTGGTGTTCTGCTTTCACTCTTCGACAGACATCACATTCATTCACGAATTGAGCGATTTCTCGCTTCATTCGAGTCCACCAATACGACTGCTTGAGGTCATGGTACATCTTCGTACTTCCAGGATGAATGGAAAGAAGAGAATTGTGCGCCTCGTTCATAATGACTTTCCTTAGATCACCTTTAGGAACCACAATCCGGTCCTCGAAGAATAAAGTGTCTCTGTCATCAATGCGATAGCACTTGTATTTGGAAAGACCCTTGTCGATACCACGTTTCACCTTCTTCACCATGGTATCCAGGAGTTGTGCCTCACGAATTTGATCTTCCAAAGTAGGAGAGACTATGAGGTTGGCAAGAAAGCCTTGAGGAACAACTTGGAGATTCAGCTTGCGGAAAGCTTCACAAAGATCCGGTTGGAATGGCTTGAGAATTAAGCTGTTGCAATAAGCCTTCCTGCTCAAAGCATCTGCAATGACATTGGCTTGCCTGGAGTATATTCAATACTCGGATTGTACTCTTGAATCATTTCGACCCATCGAGTCTGCCTGAGGTTGAGGTTGGGCTGAGTGAAGATGTACTTGAGACTCTTGTGATCGGTGAATATGTCCACTTGTCTTCCCAACAAGAGATGTCTCCATGTTATTAATGCATGGACAACTGCCGCCAACTCAAGATCGTGAGTGGGGTAGTTCTTTTCATTGGGCTTCAACTGACGAGAGGTATAGGCCACAACTTTCTTCTCTTGCATTAACACAGCACCGAGACCTTGAAGAGAAGCATCACAGAAAACTTCAAATGGCTTGGATTCGTCAGGAGGAGTTAAGACAGGAGCTGTGACGAGTTTCTCTTTGAGAGTGTTGAAAGCAACGTCACACTCAGGAGACCAGACATACTTCACATGCTTCTGGAGGAGGTTGGAAAGAGGCTTTGCAATCTTAGAGAAATTCTCAACGAATCTTCGGCAATAGCTTGCAAGACCAAGAAAACTGCGGAGCTGCTTGACATTCTGAGGAGGTTCCCAATTCACAATTGCAGACACCTTCTCGGGATTAACAGCGATGCCCTTGGCAGAGATGATGTGACCAAGGTAAAGAACTTCATCAAGCCAAAACTCACATTTGGAAAACTTCGCATAGAATTGATACTCTCTGAGCTTGTCGAGCACCAATCGCAAATGTTTGGCATGATCCTTCTTATTCTTGGAGAAGACCAAGATATCATCGAGATACACCAGGACGAATTCATTGGTATAGGGGTTGAAGATGAAATTCATCATCCGAGAGAATGTTGGAGGAGCATTGACAAGGCCGAAAGACATGACAGTATATTCATAAGAACCAAAGCTTGTTCTGAATGCTGTCTTGGGAATATCTTCTTCACGAATGCGAATCTGATGATAACCCATACGAAGGTCAAGCTTGGAGAATACTTTAGCACCTTTGAGTTGCTCGAATAGCTCATTGATGTTGGGAAGTGGATACTTGTTCTTGATTGTCTTCTTGTTCAATGGACGGTAGTCGACACAAAGTCGGTCCGTGCCATCCTTCTTCTGGACAAAAAGAACACCACAACCCCATGGAGATGAACTCGGTCTGATCAAACCCAGACGCTCTTGTTCATCGAGCTGTTTCTTCAATTCCTTCAGCTCCTTGGGTCCAAGCTTGTAAGGACGCTTGCAAACGGGTTCAGTGCCCGGCTCAAGATCGATAACGAACTCAACTGGCCGGTGAGGAGGCATACCCGGAAGCTCTTCTGGAAAGACATCTTGATACTCACAAACGACTGGAATTTGAGAGATGGCATTCAATTCGCCCTTCTCATTGAGAGAAAACAACCGAATGGTTTCATCACGAGCGGCATAAATGATAACATCCTCAGAAGAGTGTGTCAATTGAATTTCCTTGGCAGCACAATCAAGTTGAGCCTTGTGCTTAGAAAGCCAGTCCATCCCGAGAATTAGACCAATATCCGAGTCACCAAGAACAATTGGAGAAGACAGAAATTTATAGTTTCCCATCTTGATGGAAACATCCGGAACCATCATGTTGGAGCTCAAACGCTTAGCCGGAGAAATAACTTGCATTGCTCTAGATAATTCCTCTGTGTCAAAATTGTGCTTCGATGCAAATGGGTATGACATGAAAGAATGCGATGCACCAGTATCAAATAAAACTTTTGCAGGAATATCATTAACTGGAAGATTACCCATTATCACATCAGTAGACTCCTCTGCTTGAGCTGCATTCATCATGTTCACCTTAGCAGACTTGGGATTATGCTTGACCACTGCATTGCTGGAAGATCTCACAGGAGGAGGAGGCGGAAGACGCCTTTGGTTGAAGCATTTGTTAGCATAGTGACCTTCTGCTGACACTTGTTGCAAGTCACCTCTGAGAGTGGACGATGATAAGGAGCATTCGACTTTGGAGCTTGATTCTGAGACTTGTTTTGATAGCCAGAGTTGGAAGAGTGGGAAGATCCATGGCCACCTTTGTTCTTCTGCTGGTAAGGCTGACGAAACGGGGGAGGAGGAGGCAACCAGAACTTCTGTTGCTTAGCAGCCACAAGTGAGGAAGAAGAAGACTGAACTGCGTCCCTGACTCTCTTCTTAGAAGCCTCACACTTGAGCTGAGCAGCCTCTTGCTTCAGTGCCATGTTATAGAATTGATCAAACTGAGTAGGCTCAACAAGAACGAGAGCTAACTGCAGATCCTCTCTAAGGCCACCTCTGAAGTGATAGATCATGCTCTTTTCATCAGGAACGTCTTGTTTAGCGAAGCGAGCAAGTTTCTGAAACTGGATGTTGAATTGATACACAGACATGTTGCCTTGCTTGAGATTGCGGAACTCCTCACGCTTGCTCTCAACAACACTTTGTGGAATGTGGTGCGCTTTGAAGTCCCGACAGAAGTCAGTCCAAGTGATCACACGACCTCCTCTGGAATCTTTGTATTGTTGATACCAATCAGCAGCTTGGTCCTTGAGCTGAAAAGAAGCGAACTTGACATAGTCCTCAGGCCTGACATTGCTACATTCAAAATGCTTGTTGATGTCCACGAGCCAATCATCGGCATCCGTGGCCTCGGCACAGTAGCTGAAAGACTTGGGCTGATTTGCGAGAAACTGGTTGAGGGTAGCGAAGTGAGGCTGATTGTTGCCTTGACCTTGATTTCCTTGATTGCCTTGCCCTTGGGTGCGTTCTTGCAAGAGTTGCAGAATCATCTGAGCATTGGCGTTGGTGGCTGCCATGATAGCTTGCCATGCCTCCGGAGGCGGAGGTGGTGGCGGAGGGTTCGCCTGACTCCCTTCATTGCGTTCCGGATTCTGACGCGTTGGCGGAGCCATCCTGAAGAGGGTGACATCCGTTAGCATCTTGATAGACAAATAGACAAGTAGAATCAACGGATAGAAATTGCAACATATAGTCTTCACAATAAACATTCGAACGAGGATGAACGAATGAATTCCATAGTAAATCATCACACTTCCATTAAGTTGAGAAGCCACTTAGAAAAAGGTATGGAATCAACATTTGACTTCGAAGCAACTCGAATACCACAATTCAAAACAAAACAAAGTATTGGCTTGCAGAATAAGCCGGAACAAACATATGATAGAGATTTCGTCCGAAGTTTTCGTGGTGGGGCCCACACGGGCTCGATCGTACAGCACCATCATGTACAAGGCAGTGCACATGACATACGAAGCGTCCCCGAGTCGGCATAGCCAAGGACTCTTTAAGACACTACGAGACCACTGTAAAACCAACCGTGGAAAGGCGGACCACTAGACGTCGAACCCCAATCTCATATCATGCGTCTGTCGGAAAGATATCCTAGGAGCTACTTGAATTCCCACTTATAAACTCCCGAAACTTTCTGGTTATGCAATCTGGTGTTGGGGATACAGGGGACACAAAATATATCACCCAAACTAGCAATCCCTAGATCCAGCTGTATCCATCCGTCAACACATAACCAAGAAACCTTCGGAAATCGTGTACCTCAACCTTCGAAAAGCATCCGTTATACGAGTTATGGCAATACTCCCGAACTCCCGCCCCAGTACTGGGTGGCGTCGAGGTGATCTCACCAACAACTGCATAAAAGAGATTTCGATGTCGGCGAAACTCAGGTATTCCAGAACTGCAACGATAAAATTGTGACGACAACACCTCGGAGCTCAACTCCCCGGGACACTGCCACAACCCCTAAATGTCAGGAGGCACCAAGAACAATGTTCTCGTCACAAAACCATCGGAACGATTCTAAGATACCCGCGTGATCCTAAAAATTTTTTAGTGAAATTTGAGGAGAGAAGAGTCAAAACTTCTACGTCAGGAGGCCTCACCAGAGCGACGAAGGGACTGAGGAGTAAAAAGAATCCTACTCTCCGATATATATAATCCTAAGACTCAAAACATTTTTGTTCTAGACTCAACAACGCCAGCGATTCGATCAAGCAGGGGGCTCCTAAGTCGGGGATGGCTCTGATTACCAACTTGTAACGCCCACGATGCGGCTATATCTCCCACGTGTCGAGGCACGACTTAGAGGCATAACCGCATTGTGGTTTTGTCGCAAGAAGGGTCATCTTCACACAATCCCATGTAATGAACAAGAATGGGATAACGAGAGTTGGCTTACAATCGCCACTTCACACAATACATAAATATAATTCATACATCATCCAAAATACACACATAGACCGACTACGGTCAAATCCAAATGAAAATAAGATAACCCCAAATGCTAGATCCCCGATCGTCCCAACTGGGCTCCACTACTGATCATCAGGAAAAGACACATAGTAACGACCACGTTCCTCATCGAACTCCCACTTGAGGTCGATTGCGTCATCTGCACTGGCATCGTCGGCACCTGCAACTGTTTTGGTAGAATCTGTGAGTCACGAGGACTCAGCAATCTCACACCCGCGAGATCAAGACTATTTAAGCTTATAGGAAAGGATGGTGTAATGAGGTGGAGCTGCAGCAGGCACTAAGCATATATGGTGGCTAACATACGCAAAAGAGAGCGAGAAGAGAAGCAACGGAACGGTCGTCATCTAGTAATGACCAAGAAGTGATCCTGAACTCCTACTTACGTCATCATAACTCAAACCGTGTTCACTTCCCGGACTCCGCCGAGAAGAGACCATCACGGCTACACACACGGTTGATGTATTTTAATTAAGTCAAGTGACAAGTTCTCTACAACCGGACATTAACAAATTCCCATCTGCCTCATAACCGCGGGCACGGCTTTCGAAAGATAATACCCTGCAGGGGTGTCCCAACTTAGCCCATTATAAGCTCTCACGGTCAACGAAGGATAAACCTTCTCCCGGAAAGACCCGATCAGTCTCGGAATCCCGGTTTACAAGACATTTCGACAATGGTAAAACAAGACCAGCAAAGCCGCCCGATGTGCCGACAAATCCCGATAGGAGCTGCACATATCTCGTTCTCAGGGCAACACCGGATGAGACTAGCTACGAGTAAAACCAGTCCTCAGTTTCCCCAAGGTGGCCCCGCAGGCAGCTCGGTTCGAACCAACACTCGAAGGAGCACTGGCCCGGGGGGGTCTAAAATAAAGATGACCCTCGGGCTCGCGAAAACCCAAGGGAAGTAGGTGGTAGGTGGTCAAATGGTAAAACCAAGGTTGGGCCTTGCTGGAGGAGTTTTATTCAAGGCGAACTGTCAAGGGGTCCCATAAATCACCCAACCGCGTAAGGAACGCAAACTCAAGGAACATAATACCGGTATGACGGAAACTAGGGCGGCAAGAGTGGAACAAAACACCAGGCATAAGGCCGAGCCTTCCACCCTTTACCAAATATATAGATGCATTAATTAAATAAGAGATATTGTGATATCCCAACATATCCATGTTCCAACATGGAACCAAACTTCAACTTCACCTGCAACTAGCAACGCTATAAGAAGGGCTGAGCAAAAGCGGTAACTTAGCCAAACAACGGTTTGCTAGGAAAGGATGGTTAGAGGCTTGACATGGCAATATGGGAGGCATGATATAGCAAGTGGTAGGTAGCGCAGCATGGCAATAGAGCGAACAACTAGCAAAGCAAAGATAGAAGTGATTTCGAGGGTATGGTCATCTTGCCTGCAAGGTTCTCAGAGTTGTCGAAAGCTTGATCCTCGTAAGCGTACTCAACAGGTTCCTCGTGCACGAACTCGTCTCCTGGCTCTACCCAAAACAAGAACACAAGCAACGGAACCACAATCAATCACGGGAAATGCACAAGCAACATGATGCAAAACATGTATGATATGCGAGATGTGGATATGCGATGCATATGCGTGCTCCGGAAGGAAAATGATGAACAAGGCAGTAACTTGGCAAACCAAGCATGCCACTGGAAAGATGAGATGATTTTGGTTGAAATCAATATAAAGATCACCGGAAACGGATGCACGGTTTGCAAATGGCAAGCAAAACAAGAATGACACGAATCTGCGATTAACAGCATGATAGCACTTAGAATGCAACAAGTAACAATGCTACAGCACTCCAACATAGCAACAAAGCATATGACAGTAATCTACAGGAGATGCTTGACAAAAGATGAACACTGAGCTACGGCTAGATCACAACATAACAGGTTCAAACAAGCATGGAAAAGTGCAAAAGATAACAGGTTCACAGACTTGGTGAAATACTGGACATGCTGAAACAGCATCAGGTAGCAATGTTCAGAGCACGAAATCAACATGCTACAGGAACTTAACATGGCAAAACAAGGCATGGAAGTATTCTACTAAATGCATATGACAAAAGTTCCTTACTGACCATAAGCCAAAAAGGACCAGAAGATATGATGGCAACCATGTAAACGTAGCAAGTTTCGTTAACAGGTTTCAGACTTAGCAGAAAACAGAGCATGGCAGAAACAATAATATGAAGGCAGCTTAGTGAGCTTGATGCACTCATCACAAGGCAATTCATGACAAAACAAGCATACCTACAGCAAGATGGCATCTTTATGAAGCTATCCATGGCAAGAGCAAATACATAGCATGTATGAAACAACTACAACAAGTTTGAAAAATTGAATAACACGTAAACAATCTGCCAGAAATATTTTATAGCAAAAGTAGAGCAAGATTGAGTCATCCTATGGCACTCTATAATTGCAAACAAGCGCATGAATGGATCAATCACACAATAGCTACAAAACATCTTTACTGAACATCTCCAAAAGGAGCATAGATCTTTCTGTAACCTCATGGATACATAGCAACAAAATAACAGCAGTCACAGACTTGGTAAAAATTACTAAGTCCCTGAAATCAGAAACATTACGGAGCCTAGTTTGTATGCTTGTGCTAGTCACCACAGAGATCACAAAAATACATGGTATACACCCCTGTAAAGATGGCATGGCATACATCAAAACACATGTATAGCTCATACTCATAAGATGCACAGATTAAATGCAACAAAAATAACAAAACCCTAAGTTCTGATAAGTAACAGCAGATAACAGCAATTAGCAATCTTGCACCAGAGATTTGGGCATCAAGATGGACTTAAATGAACATGGTGCAATAGAACAAAATGAAGAGCATCTCGAGGCGAACATTTCAATATATTACACGCGCGAAATGGAGCTATATGCAGAGAGTTACGATGCAATGAACAGGGGCATATATCGTAAAAATCTCTACGACTTAGAAAAATCGGGAGGAGAGAAAGTCAACCCTCGTCTCTTCCAGATCCGATCGGACGAGCCGAGCTCGGCTTGCCGGAGCTGGGGCTGCCGGAGCCGGGGAAGAGGAGGCGCTGGCGGGAGGACGGGCGCGCCGGAGAGGAGGGACGGGGAGGCGGCGCCCGGCCGAGTGGTCGTGGTGAGGCGTCGGGCGGCGGAGGCGGGCGAGCTCGCCGGCGCGGCGGCGCAGCGACGATGGCGGCGGAGGGCGGCGCCGGACCTCGTCGGCAAGGCGGCGGGCGTCGGGGGAGTCGCGCGGCTCGGGCGTGGGCGCGGGGCGGAGGAGCGCGGGCCGGGAGGGCCCCGCACGGGCTCCTACGGGCCGCGGCGATGTGGGCGCGGGGCGCCACGTGGCGGTGTCCCGTTGGCTGCGGGCGGCGGCGGCTTCTGTCCGGCCCCGGGCGGACCGTGTCCGCGGCGCGGAGGAGCGGGTTAGGGTTTGATCTGCGAATGTACTTCGGGAGGGATGCATATATATAGGTAGAGGAGCTAGGAGACTCCAAACGGAGTGCGGTTTTCGCCCACACGATTGTGATCGAACGACCTAGAGCATGGAAGAGACTTAGAGGAGTTTTGGGCTGTTTAGAGAGGGGTTTTGCTGCAACACACAAAAGTACTTTGCGGTTACCCGTTTACCCGTTGGAGTACCAAACGACCTCCAAATGGAACGAAACTTGACCGGTGGTCTACCGGTGGTATACCAAGGCCACTTGACAAGACTCGGTCCATTCCGAGAACGTTTAACACCCGCTCACGAAACAAAACAAGAGGGGTGCGCCGGAGGAGGTGGGAGTGCCGGATTGCAAAACGGACAATGGGGAAAACGCTCGGATGCATGAGACGAACACGTATGCAAATGCAATGCACATGATGACATGATATGAGATGCATGATATGAACAAAATGCAAAACGAAAGACAAAACCCGACCACGAAGGGAATAACATAACACATAGCCGAAAATGGCAAGAGTTGGAGTTACAAATATGGAAAATTACATCCGGGGTGTTACAACCCCCACCCCACCCTCCCCCCCACACACTTTCAGTCGGTGGGCCAAAGACGCATATCTCACCAAGATGGATCGTAAAACGGACCAAGAATAATCCACCTTGGTCGTACAACCTCTATCTTGTTGTTGGTCGAAGTGATAGCCGTCTATGCGACCCCGGAGATGGGCTAGCTCGCCAATAATCACACAAGTAGCTATTCCCCGAAGACAACCACTGCATGTGTGTGGCCCAAACATATGTATGGAAAGGTGTGTTTTTGAGTAACAATGGAACAACTTTGATGTGGCACCTGAAGGAAATATGCCCTAGAGGCAATAATAAAGTTATTATTTATTTCCTTATTTCATGATAAATGTTTATTATTCATGCTAGAATTGTATTAACCGAAAACGTAGTACATGTGTGGATACATAGACAAACAGAGTGTCACTAGTATGCCTCTACTTGACTAGCTCATTGAATCAAAGATGGTTAAGTTTCCTAGCCATAGACATGAGTTGTCACTTGATTAATGGGATCACATCATTAGAGAATGATGTGATTGACTTGACCCATTCCGTTAGCTTAGCACTTGATCGTTTAGTATATTGCTATTGCTTTCTTCATGACTTATACATGTTCCTATGACTATGAAATTATGCAACTCCCGAATACCAGAGGAGCACTTTGTGTGCTACCAAACGTCACAACGTAACTGGGTGATTATAAAGGTGCTCTACAGGTGTCTCTGATGGTACTTGTTGAGTTGGCATAGATCGAGATTAGGATTTGTCACTCCGATAGTCGGAGAGGTATCTTTGGGCCCTCTCGGTAATGCACATCACTATAAGCCTTGCAAGCAATGTGACTAATGAGTTAGTTGCGGGATAATGCATTACGGAACGAGTAAAGAGACTTGCGGGTAATGAGATTAAACTAGGTAGTGAGATACCGACGATCGAATCTCAGGCAAGTAACATACCGATGACAAAGGGAACAACGTATGTTGTTATGCGGTTTGACCGATAAAGATCTTCATAGAATATGTAGGAACCAATATGAGCATCCATGTTCCGCTATTGGTTATTGGCCGGAAGTGAGTCTCGGTCATGTTTACATAGTTCTCGAACCCGTAGGGTCCGCACGCTTAACGTTCGGTGACGATCGGTATTATGAGTTTATGTGTTTTGATGAACCGAAGGTTGTTCGGAGTCCCGGATGTGATCATGGGCATGACAAGGAGTCTCGAAATGGTCGAGACATAAAGATCGATATATTGGAAGCCTATGTTTGGACATCGGAATGGTTCCGAGTGCTTCGGGCATTTTTCCGGAGTACCGGGAGGTTACCGAAACCCCCCGGGAGAAGTTATGGGCCTTATGGGCCATAAGAAGGAAGCACACCAGCCCACAAGGGGCTGGTGCGCCCCCCGTGGGAAGGAGGCCAAATTGGAATAGGTTTGGGGGGGGCGGCCCCCCCTTTCCTTCTCTCCTACTCCTCCTTCCCTTCCTCTCCTACTCCAACTAGGGAAGGGGGGAATCCTATTTCCGGTGGGAGTAGGACTCCTCTAGGGCGCGCCATAGAGAGGGCCGGCCCCTCCCCTCATCCACTCCTTTATATACAGGGGAGGGGGCACCCCATAGACACACAAGTTGATCATTGATCTCTTAGCCGTGTGCGGTGCCCCCCTCCACCATAATCCACCTCGGTCATATCGTCGTAATGCTTAGGCGAAGCCCTACGCCGTAACTTCATCATCACCGTCATCACGCCGTCGTGCTGATGAAGCTCTCCCTCGAAGCTCTACTAGATCGTGAGTTCGTGGGACGTCACCAAGCTGAACGTGTGCAGATCGCGGAGGTGCCGTACGTTCGGTACTAGGATCGGTTGATCGAGAAGACATACGACTACATCAACCGCGTTGTCATAACGCTTCCGCTTTCGGTCTACGAGGGTACGTGGACAACACTCTCCCCTCTCATTGCTATGCATCACCATGATCTTGCGTGTGCGTAGGAATTTTTTTTAAATTACTATGTTCCCCAACAGTGGCATCCGAGCCAGGTTTATGCGTAGATGTTATATGCACGAGTAGAACACAAGTGAGTTGTGGGCGATACTAGTCATACTGCTTACCAGCATGTCATACTTTGATTTGGCGGTGTTGTTGGATGAAGCGGCCTGGACCGACATTACGTGTACGCTTACGCGAGACAGGTTCTACCGATGTGCTTCGCACACAGGTGGATGGTGGGTGTCAGTTTCTCCAACTTTAGTTGAATCGAGTGTGGCTACGCCCGGTCCTTGTTGAAGGTTAAAACAGCACATACTTGACGAAATATCGTTGTGGTTTTGATGCGTAGGTAAGAACGGTTCTTGCTCAGCCCGTAGCAGCCATGTAAAACTTGCAACGACAAAGTAGAGGACGTCTAACTTGTTTTTGCAGGGCATGTTGTGATGTGATATGGTCAAGACATATGCTAAATTTTATTGTATGAGATGATCATGTTTTATAACAGAGTTATCGGCAACTGGCAGAAGCCATATGGTTGTCGCTTTATTGTATGAAATGCAATCGCCATGTAATTGCTTTACTTTATCACTAAGCGGTAGTGATAGTCGTATAAGCAATAGTTGGCAAGACGACAACAATGCTACGATGGAGATCAAGGTGTCGCGCCGGTGATGATGGTGATCATGACGGTGCTTTGGAGATGGAGATCAAAGGCACAAGATGATGATGGCCATATCATATCACTTGTATTGATTGCATGTGATGTTTATCCTTTATGCATCTTATTTTGCTTAGTACGGCGGTAGCATTATGAGATGATCCCTTACTAAAATTTCAAGGTATAAGTGTTCTCCCTGAGTATGCACCATTGCGACAGTTCTTCGTGCTGAGACACCACGTGATGATCGGGTGTGATAAGCTCTACGTTCACATACAATGGGTGCATGCCAGTTTTGCACACGCAGAATACTCGGGTTAAACTTGACGAGCCTAGCATATGCAAATATGGCCTCGGAACACTGGAGACCGAAAGGTCGAGCGTGAATCATATAGTAGATGTGATCAACATAGTGATATGCACCATTGAAAACTACTTCATTTCACGTGACGATCGGACATGGTTTAGTTGATTTGGATCACGTGATCATTAGATGACTAAGGGATGTCTATCTAAGTGGGAGTTCTTAAGTAATATGATTAATTGAACTTTAATTTATCATGAAGTTAGTCCTGGTAGTATTTGCATATCTATGTTGTAGATCAATAGCTCGCGTTTAGCTCCCCTATTTTATTTTTGATATGTTCATAGAGAAAACTAAGTTGAAAGATGTTAGTAGCAATGATGCGGATTGGATCCGTGATCTGAGGATTATCCTCATTGCTGCACAGAAGAATTATGTCCTTGATGCACCGCTAGGTGATAGACCGATTGCAGGAGCAGATGCAGACGTTATGAACGTTTGGCAAGCTTGATATGATGACTACTTGATAGTTTAGTGCACCATCCTTTATGGCTTAGAATCGGGGCTTCAAAGACGTTTTGAAAGCCATGGAGCATATGAGATGTTCCAAGAGTTCAAATTAGTATTTCAGACTCATGCCCATGTCGAAAGGTATGAGACCTTTGACAAGCACTTTGCCTACAAGATGGAGGAGAATTGCTCAGCTAGTGAGCATGTGCTCAGAATGTCTGAATACTACAATCACTTGAATCAAGTGGGATTTAATCGTCCAGATAAGATAGTGATTGACAGAGTTCTCTAGTCACTATCACCAAGTTACTAGAACTTCGTGAATAATATGCAAGGGATAACGAAAACGATTCCCAAGCTCTTTGTGATGATAAAATCGACGAAGGTAGAAATCAAGAAAAGCATCAAGTGTTGATGGTTGGCAAGACCACTAGTTTCAAGAAAAGGGCAAAGGGAAGAAGGGGAACTTCAAGAAGAACGGCAAGCAAGTTGCTGCTCAAGTGAAGAAGCCCAAGTCTGGACCTAAGCCTGAGACTAATTGCTTCTACTGCAAAGGACTGGTCACTGGAAGCAGAACTGCCCCAAGTATTTGGCGGATAAGAAGGATGGCAAAGTGAACAAAGGTGTATTTGATATACATGTTATTGATGTGTACTTTACTAGTGTTTAGAACCACCCCTCAGTATTTGATACTAGTTCAGTTGCTAAGATTAGTAACTCGAAACGGGAGTTGCAGAATGAACAGAGACTAGTTAAGGGTGAAGTGACGATGTGTGTTGGAAGTGGTTCCAAGATTGATATGATCATCATCGCACACTCCCTATACTTTCAGGATTAGTGTTGAACCTAAATAAATGTTATTTGGTGTTTGCGTTAAGCATGAATATGATTTGATCATGTTTATTGCAATATGGTTATTCATTTAAAGTCGGAGAATAATTGTTGTTCTATTTACATGAATAAAACCTTCAATGATCATACACCCAAGGTGAATGGTTTATCAAATCTCGATCGTAGTGATACACATATTCATAATATTGAAGCAAAAAGATGCAAAGTTAATAATGATAGTGCAACTTATTTGTGGCACTGCCGTTTAGGTCATATGTGTAAAGCGCATGAAGAAAATCCATGCTGATGGGCTTTTGGAATCACTTGGTTATGAATCAGTTGATGCTTGCGAGCCATGCCTCATGGGCAAGATGACTAAGACTCCGTTCTCCGGAACAAGAGCGAGCAACAGACTTGTTGGAAATAATACATACTGATGTATGCAGTCCGATGAGTGTTGAGGCTCGCGGCAGGTATCGTTATTTTCTGACCTTCACAGATGATTTGAGCAGATATGGGTATATCTACTTGATGAAACATAAATCTGAAACATTTGAAAAGTTCAAATAATTTCTGAGTGAAGTGGAAAATCATCGTAACAAGAAAATAAAGTTTCTACGATCTGATCGTGGAGGAGAATATTTGATTTACGAGTTTGGTCTTCATTTGAAACAATGCGGAATAGTTTCACAACTCACGCCACCTGGAACACCACAGCGTAATGGTGTGTCCGAACATCGTAACCGTACTTTATTAGATATGGTGCAATCTATGATGTCTCTTACCGATTTACCACTATCGTTTTGGGGTTATGCATTAGAGACAGCTGCATTCACGTTAAATAGGGCACCATCTAAATCCGTTAAGACGACACCATATGAACTGCGGATTGGCAAGAAACCAAAGTTGTCGTTTCTTAAAGTTTGGGGTTGCGATGCTTATGTGAAAAAGTTTCATCCTGATAAGCTCAAACCCAAATCGGAGAAATGTGTCTTCATAGGATACCCAAAGGAGACAGTTGGGTACACCTTCTATCACAGATCCGAAGGCAAGACATTCGTTGCTAAGAATGGATCCTTTCTAGAGGAGTTTCTCTCGAAAGAAGTGAGTGGGAGGTGCTACCTCTTGAGCACTGCGTTGGTTTTCCCTTGAAGAGGAAAGGGTGATGCAGCAAAGTAGCGTAAGTATTTCCCTCAGTTTTTGAGAACCAAGGTATCAATCCAGTAGGAGGCTACGCGCGAGTCCCTCATACCTACACAAAACAAATAAATCATCGCAACCAACGCGATAAGGGGTTGTCAATCCCTACACGGTCACTTACGAGAGTAAGATCTAATAGATATGATAGGATAATATTTTTGGTATTTTTGTGATAAAGATGCAAAGTAAAAAAGCAACGGAAATAATTAAGTGTTGGAAGATTAATATGATGAAGATAGACCCGGGGGACATAGGTTTCACTAGTGGCTTCTCTCAAGAGCATAGTATTTTACGGTGGGTGAACAAATTACTGTTGAGCAATTGACAGCATTGAGCATAGTTATGAGAATATCTAGGTATGATCATGTATATAGGCATCACGTCCGAGACAAGTAGACCGACTCCTGCCTGCATCTACTACTATTACTCCACACATCGACCGCTATCCAGCATGCATCTAGAGTATTAAGTTCGTAAGAACAGAGTAACGCCTTAAGCAAGATGACATGATGTAGAGGGATAAATTCATGCAATATGATAAAAAACCAATCTTGTTATCCTCGATGGCAACAATACTATACGTTCCTTGCTGCCCTACTATCACTGGGAAAGGACACCGCAAGATTGAACCCAAAGCTAAGCACTTCTCCCATTGCAAGAAAGATCAATCTAGTAGGCCAAACCAAACTGATAATTCGAAGAGACTTGCAAAGATAACCAATCATACATAAAAGAATTCAGAAGATTCAAATATTGTTCATAGATAAACTTGATCATAAACCCACAATTCATCGGTCTCAACAAACACACTGCAAAAGAAGATTACATCGAATAGATTTCCACGAGAGAGGAGGAGAACATTGTATTGAGATCCAAAAAGAGAGAGAAAGCCATCTAGCTACTAACTATGGACCCGAAGGTCTGAGGTAAACTACTCACACTTCATCGGAGAGGCTATGGTGTTGATGTAGAAGCCCTCCGTGATGGATGCCCCCTCCGGCGGAGCTCCGGAACAGGCCCCAAGATGGGATCTCGTGGGTACAGAAGGTTGCGGCGGTGGAATTAGGTTTTTAGCTCCGTATCTGATCGTCTGGGGGTACGTAGGTATATATAGGAGTAAGGAGTACGTCGGTGGAGCAACGTGGGGCCCACGAGGGTGGAGGGCGCGCCCTAGGGGGGTAGGCGCGCCCCCTACCTCGTGGCTTCCTGCTTGTTTCTTGACGTAGGGTCCAAGTCTCCTGGATCATGTTCGTTCCGAAAATCACGTTCCCGAAGGTTTCATTCCGTTTGGACTCCGTCTGATATTCTTTTTCTGCGAAACTCTGAAATAGGCAAAAAACAGCAATTCTGGGCTGGGCCTCCGGTTAATAGGTTAGTCCCAAAAATAATATAAAAGTGAATAATAAAGCCCAATAATGTCCAAAACAGAAGATAATATAGCATGGAGCAATAAAAAATTATAGATACGTTGGAGACGTATCAAGCATCCCCAAGCTTAATTCCTGCTCGTCCTCGAGTAGGTAAATGATAAAAACAGAATTTTTTATGCGGAGTGCTACTTGGCATAATTTCAATGTAATTCTTCTTAATTGCGGTATGAATATTCAGATCCGAAAGATTCAAGATAAAAGTTCATATTGACATAAAAATAATAATACTTCAAGCATACTAACTAAGCAATTATGTCCTCTCAAAATAACATGGCCAAAGAAAGTTCATCCCTACAAAATCATATAGTTTAGTCATGCTCCATCTTCGTCACACAAGAATGCTCTCATCATGCACAACCCCGATGACAAGCCAAGCAATTGTTTCATACTTTAGTAATCTCAAACTTATAAACCTTCACGCAATACATGAGCGCGAGCCATGGACATAGCACTATGGGTGGAATAGAATATGATGATGGGGGTTATGTGGAGAAGACAAAAAAGGAGAAAGTCTCACATCAACGAGGCTAATCAATGAGCTATGGAGATGCCCATCGATTGATGTTAATGCAAGGAGTAGGGATTGCCATGCAACGGATGCACTAGAGCTATAAATATATGAAAGCTCAACAAAAGAAACTAAGTGGGTGTGCATCCAACTTGCTTGCTCATGAAGACCTAGGGCACTTGAGGAGGCCCATTGTTGGAATATACAAGCCAAGTTCTATAATGAAAAATTCCCACTAGTATATGAAAGTGACAAAACAAGAGACTCTCTATCATGAAGATTATGGTGCTACTTTGAAGCACAAGTGTGGTAAAAGGATAGTAACATTGTCCCTTCTCTCTTTTTCTCTCATTATTTTTGGGCCGTCTCTTTTTTTATGGCCTTTCTCTCCTTTTTTTTATTTTTATTCCTCACTTGGGACAATGCTCTAGAAAATGATGATCATCACACTTCTATTTATTTACAACTCAATGATTACAACTCGATACTAGAACAAAGTATGACTCTATATGAATGCCTCCGGCGGTGTACCGGGATATGCAATGAACCAAGAGTGACATGTATGAAAGAATTATGAACGGTGGCTTTGCCATGAATACTATGTCAACTACATGATCATGCAAAGCAATATGACAATGATGAACGTGTCATTATAAACTAGATGGTGGAAAGTTGCATGGAAATATATCTCGGAATGGCTATGGAAATGCCATAATAGGTAGGTATGGTGGCTGTTTTGAGGAAGATATAAGGAGGTTTATGTGTGAAAGAGCGTATCATATCACGGGGTTTGGATGCACCGGCGAAGTTTGCACCAACTCTCAATGTGAGAAAGGGCAATGCACGGTACCAAAGAGGCTAGCAATGGTGGAAAGGTGAGAGTGCGTATAATCCATGGACTCAACATTAGTCATAAAGATCTCACATACTTATTGCAAAAATCTACAAGTCATCAAAAACCAAGCACTACGCGCATGCTCCTAGGGGGATAGATTGGTAGGAAAAGACCATCGCTCGTCCCCGACCGCCACTCATAAGGAAGACAATCAAAGAACACCTCATGTTTCAAATTTGTTACATAAAGTTTACCATACGTGCATGCTACAGGACTTGCAAACTTCAACACAAGTATTTCTCAAATTCACAACTACTCAACTAGCATGACTTTAATATCACTACCTCCATGTCTCAAAACAATCATCAAGCATCAAACTTCAAACTTCTCTTAGTATTCAAAACACTCATAAGAAAGTTTTTACTAATCTTGAATACCTAGCATATTAGGATTAATTAAGCAAATTACCATGCTATTTAAGACTCTCAAAATAATCTAAGTGAAGCATGAGAGATCAATAGTTTCTATAAAACAAATCCACCACCGTGCTCTAAAAGATATAAGTGAAGTACTAGAGCAAAAACTATATAACTCAAAAGATATAAGTGAAGCACATAGAGTATTCTAATAATTTCCGAATCATGTGTGTCTCTCTCAAAAGGTGTGTACAGCAAGGATGATTGTGGTAAACTAAAAAGCAAAGACTCAAATCATACAAGACGCTCCAAGCAAAACACATATCATGTGGTGAATAAAAATATAGCTCCAAGTAAAGTTACCGATGGAAGTAGACGAAAGAGGGGATGCCTTCCGGGGCATCCCCAAGCTTTGGCTTTTTGGTGTCCTTAGATTATCTTGGGGGTGCCATGGGCATCCCCAAGCTTAGGCTCTTGCCACTCCTTGTTCCATAATCCATCAAATCTTTCACCCAAAACTTGAAAACTTCACAACACAAAACTTAGCAGAAAATCTCGTGAGCTCCGTTAGCGAAAGAAAACAAAAGACCACTTCAAGGTACTGTAATGAACTCATTCTTTATTTATATTGGTGTTAAACCTACTGTATTCCAACTTCTCTATGGTTTATAAACTATTTTACTAGCCATAGATTCATCAAAATAAGCAAACAACACACGAAAAACAGAATCTGTCAAAAACAGAACAGTCTGTAGTAATCTGTAACTAACGCAAACTTCTGGAACTCCAAAAAATCAGCCAAAATAGGAAGACCTAGACAATTTTTTATTGATAAGCATAAATTGGAATAAATATTTTATCACGTTCTGGTGATTTTTAACAATTGTTTTCGTGAACAGAAAGTTTCTGGAAATTACAGCAAGATCAAATAACTATCATCCAAGAAGATCCTATAGGTTTAACTTGGCACAAACACTAATTAAAACATAAAAACACATCTAACCAGAGGCTAGATCAAATATTTATTGAATAACAGCAAGGAAAAATATTGGGTTGTCTCCCAACAAGCGCTTTTCTTTAAAGCCTTTTAGCTAGGCATTGATAATTTTAATGATGCTCACATGAAAGACAAGAATTGGAGCACAAAGAGAGCATCATAAAACACGTGACAAACACATCTAAGTCTAACATACTTCCTATGCATAGGCATCTTATAGAAAAACAAATTATCATAGCAAGCAAAAACTAGCATATGCAAGGAAGCGGAAAGGAACAATAGCAATCTCAACATAACGAGAGGTAATTTAGTAACATGAAAATTTCTATAACCATATTTTCCTCTCTCATAATAATTACATGTAGGATCATAAGAAAATTCAACAATATAGCTATCACATAACATATTCTCAACACGATCCACATGCATGCGAAGTTGACACTCTTCCAAAATAGTGGGATTATCATTAACTAAAGTCATGATTTCTCCAAGCCCACTTTTATCAAAAATTTCATAAGATTGAATATTATCCAAATATGTGGGATCTAAAGTTGACACTCTTCCAAACCCACTTTCAATATTATTGCAAACACTATTATCAATCTTATATTCATCATGGGGCTTAAATAAATTTTCAAGATCATAAGAAGAATCTCCCCAATCATGATTATTGCAACAGGTAGTGGACATAGCAAAACTAGCATCCCCAAGCTTAGGGTTTTGCATATTATTAGCATAATTTACATCAATAGAATTTATAATAAAATCATTGCAATCATGCTTTTTATTCAAAGATCTATCGTGAATCACTTCATAAAGCACTTCATCACAATTTTCAGATTCACGGATTTCAAGCAAAACCTTATAAAGATAATCTAGTGCATCCAAATCACTAGGAATTGGTTCATCATAATTGGATCTCTTAAAAAGATTGGCAAGCGGATGAGGATCCATAGATATTAGCTTCTCTGTTTAGGAATAAATACTCAACTATTTCAACCAAACGAGCAAACGAGCCAAGTAAGACATCAAGGCAAACGAAAAGACGAACGGAAAAAGAGGGCGAATAAAACGGCAAGGGTGAAGTGGGGGAGAGGAAAACGAGAGGCAAATGGCAAATAATGTAATGCGGGAGATAAGGGTTTGTGATGGGTACTTGGTATGTTGACTTTTGCGTAGACCTCCCCGGCAACGGCGCCAGAAATCCTTCTTGCTACCTCTTGAGCACTGCGTTGGTTTTCCCTTGAAGAGGAAAGGGTGATGCAGCAAAGTAGCGTAAGTATTTCCCTCAGTTTTTGAGAACCAAGGTATCAATCCAGTAGGAGGCTACGCGCGAGTCCCTCGCACCTACACAAAACAAATAAATCCTCGCAACCAACGCGATAAGGGGTTGTCAATCCCTACACGGTCACTTACGAGAGTGAGATCTGATAGATATGATAGGATAATATTTTTGGTATTTTTGTGATAAAGATGCAAAGTAAAAAAGCAACGGAAATAACTAAGTGTTGGAAGATTAATATGATGAAGATAGACCCGGGGGCCATAGGTTTCACTAGTGGCTTCTCTCAAGAGCATAAGTATTTTACGGTGGGTGAACAAATTACTGTTGAGCAATTGACAGAATTGAGCATAGTTATGAGAATATCTAGGTATGATCATGTATATAGGCATCACGTCCGAGACAAGTAGACCGACTCCTGCCTGCATCTACTACTACTCCACACATCGACCGCTATCCAGCATGCATCTAGAGTATTAAGTTCATAAGAACAGAGTAACGCCTTAAGCAAGATGACATGATGTAGAGGGATAAATTCATGCAATATGATAAAAACCCCATCTTGTTATCCTCGATGGCAACAATACTATACGTGCCTTGCTGCCCCTACTGTCACTGGGAAAGGACACCGCAAGATTGAACCCAAAGCTAAGCACTTCTCCCATTGCAAGAAAGATCAATCTAGTAGGCCAAACCAAACTGATAATTCGAAGAGACTTGCAAAGATAACCAATCATACATAAAAAGAATTCAGAAGATTCAAATATTGTTCATAGATAAACTTGATCATAAACCCACAATTCATCGGCCTCAACAAACACACTGCAAAAGATTACATCGAATAGATCTCCACGAGAGAGGAGGAGAACATTGTATTGAGATCCAAAAAGAGAGAGAAAGCCATCTAGCTACTAACTATGGACCCGAAGGTCTGAGGTAAACTACTCACACTTCATCCGAGAGGCTATGGTGTTGATGTAGAAGCCCTCCGTGATGGATGCCCCCTCCGGCGGAGCTCCGGAACAGGCCCCAAGATGGGATCTCGTGGGTACAGAAGGTTGCGACGGTGGAATTAGGTTTTTGGCTCCGTATCTGATCGTTTGGGGGTACGTAGGTATATATAGGAGGAAGGAGTACGTCGGTGGAGCAACGTGGGGCCCACGAGGGTGGAGGGCGCGCCCTAGGGGGGTAGGCGCGCTCCCCTACCTCGTGGCTTCCTGCTTTGTTTCTTGACGTAGGGTCCAAGTCTCTTGGATCATGTTCGTTCTGAAAATCACGTTCCCGAAGGTTTCATTCCGTTTGGACTCTGTTTGATATTCTTTTTCTGCGAAACTCTGAAATAGGCAAAAACAGCAATTCTGGGCTGGGCCTCCGGTTAGTAGGTTAGTCCCAAAAATAATATAAAAGTGAATAATAAAGCCCAATAATGTCCAAAACAGAAGATAACATAGCATGGAGCAATCAAAAATTATAGATACGTTGGAGACGTATCAAGCATCCCCAAGCTTAATTCCTGCTCGTCCTCGATTAGGTAAATGATAAAAATAGAATTTTTGATGCGGAGTGCTACTTGGCATAATTTTCAATGTAATTCTTCTTAATTGTGGTATGAATATTCAAATCCGAAAGATTCAAGATAAAAGTTCATATCGACATAAAAAATAATACTTCAAGCATACTAACTAAGCAATTATGTCCTCTCAAAATAACATGGCCAAAGAAAGTTCATCCCTACAAAATCATATAGTTTAGTCATGCTCCATCTTCGTCAAACAAAAATGCTCTCATCATGCACAACCCCGACGACAAGCCAAGCAATTGTTTCATACTTTAGTAATCTCAAACTTATAAACCCTCACGCAATACATGAGCGCGAGCCATGGACATAGCACTAGGGGTGGAATAGAATATGATGATGGGGGTTATGTGGAGAAGACAAAAAAGGAGAAAGTCTCACATCAACGAGGCTAATCAATGAGCTATGGAGATGCCCATCGATTGATGTTAATGCAAGGAGTAGGGATTGCCATGCAACGGATGCACTAGAGCTATAAATATATGAAAGCTCAACAAAAGAAACTAAGTGGGTGTGCATCCAACTTGCTTGCTCATGAAGACCCAGGGCACTTGAGGAGGCCCATTGTTGGAATATACAAGACAAGTTCTATAATGAAAAATTCCCACTAGTATATGAAAGTGACAAAACAAGAGACTCTCTATCATGAAGATTATGGTGCTACTTTGAAGCACAAGGGTGGTAAAAGGATAGTAACATTGTCCCTTCTCTCTTTTTCTCTCTTTTTTTTGGGCCTTCTCTTTTTTTATGGCCTTTCTCTCCTTTATTTTTTTATTTTTTTATTCCTCACTTGGGACAATGCTCTAGAAAATGATGATCATCACACTTCTATTTATTTACAACTCAATGATTACAACTCGATACTAGAACAAAGTATGACTCTATATGAATGCCTCCGGTGGTGTACCGGGATATGCAATGAACCAAGAGTGACATGTATGAAAGAATTATGAACGGTCGCTTTGCCACGAATACTATGTCAACTACATGATCATGCAAAGCAATATGACAATGATGAACGTGTCATGATAAACTAGATGGTGGAAAGTTGCATGGCAATATATCTCAGAATGGCTATGGAAATGCCATAATAGGTAGGTATGGTGGCTGTTTTGAGGAAGATATAAGGAGGTTTATGTGTGAAAGAGCGTATCATATCACAGGGTTTGGATGCACCGGCGAAGTTTGCGCCAACTCTCAATGTGAGAAAGGGCAATGCACGGTACCGAAGAGGCTAGCAATGGTGGAAAGGTGAGAGTGCGTATAATCCGTGGACTCAACATTAGTCATAAAGAACTCACATACTTATTGCAAAAATATACAAGTCATCAAAAACCAAGCACTACATGCATGCTCCTAGGGGGATAGATTGGTAGGAAAAGACCATCGCTCGTCCCCGACCGCCACTCATAAGGAAGACAATCAAAGAACACCTCATGTTTCAAATTTGTTACATAACGTTTACCATACGTGCATGCTACGGGACTTGCAAACTTCAACACAAGTATTTCTCAAATTCACAACTACTCAACTAGCACGACTTTAATATCACTACCTCCATGTCTCAAAACAATCATCAAGCATCAAACTTCTCTTAGTATTCAAAACACTCATAAGAAAGTTTTTACTAATCTTGAATACCTAGCATATTAGGATTAATTAAGCAAATTACCATGCTATTTAAGACTCTCAAAATAATCTAAGTGAAGCATGAGAGATCAATAGTTTCTATAAAACAAATCCACCACCGTGCTCTAAAAGATATAAGTGAAGTACTAGAGCAAAAACTATATAACTCAAAAGATATAAGTGAAGCACATAGAGTATTCTAATAATTTCCGAATCATGTGTGTCTCTCTCAAAAGGTGTGTACAGCAAGGATGATTGTGGTAAACTAAAAAGGAAAGACTCAAATCATACAAGACGCTCCAAGCAAAACACATATCATGTGGTGAATAAAAATATAGGTCCAAGTAAAGTTACCGATGGAAGTAGACGAAAGAGGGGATGCCTTCCGGGGCATCCCCAAGCTTTGGCTTTTTGGTGTCCTTAGATTATCTTGGGGGTGCCATGGGCATCCCCAAGCTTAGGCTCTTGCCACTCCTTGTTCCTTAATCCATCAAATCTTTCACCCAAAACTTGAAAACTTCACAACACAAAACTTAGCAGAAAATCTCGTGAGCTCCGTTAGCGAAAGAAAACAAAAGACCACTTCAAGGTACTGTAATGAACTCATTCTTTATTTATATTGGTTTTAAACCTACTGTATTACAACTTATCTATGGTTTATAAACTATTTTACTAGCCATAGATTCATCAAAATAAACAAACAACACACGAAAAACAGAATCTGTCAAAAACAGAACAGTCTGTAGTAATCTGTAACTAACGCAAACTTCTGGAACTCCAAAAAATCAGACAAAATAGGAAGACCTAGACAATTTGTTTATTGATCAGCAGAAATTGGAATCAATATTTTATCACGTTCTGGTGATTTTTAACAATTGTTTTCGTGAACAGAAAGTTTCTGGAAATTACAGCAAGATCAAATAACTATCATCCAAGAAGATCCTATAGGTTTAACTTGGCACAGACACTAATTAAAACATAAAAACACATCTAACCAGAGGCTATATCAAACATTTATTGAATAACAGCAAGGAAAATATTGGGTTGTCTCCCAACAAGCATTTTTCTTTAAAGCCTTTTAGCGCGATGATGAGCCCAGATTCCGCGAAATGGCTTGAGGCCATGAAATCTGAGATGGGATCCATGTATGAGAACAAAGTGTGGACTTTGGTTGAGTTTACCGATGATCGGCAAGCCATAGAAAATGAATGGATCTTCAAGAGGAAGACGGACGCTGATAGTAGTGTTACTATCTACAAAGCTAGACTTGTCGAAAAAGGTTTTGACAAAGTTCAAGGTGTTGACTACAATGAGATTTTCTCACTCGTAGCGATGCTTAAGTCTGTCCGAATCATGTTAGCAAATTGCCACGTTTTATGAAATCTGGCAAATGGATGTCAAAACTACATTCTTTAATGGATTTCTTAAAGAAGAGTTGTATATGATAAAACCAGAAGGTTTTGTCGATCCTAAAGGTGCTAGCAAAATGTGCAAGCTCCAGTGATCCATCTATGGACTGGTGCAAGCATCTCGGAGTTGGAATATACGCTTTGATGAGTTGATGAAAGCATATATTTTTATACAGACTTGCGGTGAAGCTTGTATTTACAAGAAAATGAGTGGGAGTACTACAACATTTCTGATAAGTATATGTGAATGACATATTGTTGATCGGAAATAATGTAGAATTTTCTGGAAAGCATAAAGGAGTATTTGAAAGGAGTTTTTCAAAGAAAGACCTCAGTGAAGTTGCTTACATATTGAGCATCAAGATCTATATAGATAGATCAAGATGCTTGATAAGTTTTTTCAATGATTACATACCTTGACAAGATTTTGAAGTAGTTCAAAATGGAACAGTCAAAGAAAGAGTTCTTGCCTGTGTTACAAGGTGTGAAATTGAGTAAGACTCAAAGTCCGACCACGGCAGAAGATAGAAAGAGAATGAAAGTCATTCCTATGCCTCAGCCATAGGTTCTATAAAATATGCCATGTTGTGTACCAGATCTATTGTATACCCTACACTGAGTTTGGCAAAGGAGTACAATAGTGATCCAGGAGTAGATCATTGGACAGTGGTCAAAATTATCCTTAGTGGGATAAGGATATGTTTCTAGATTATGGAGGTGACAAAAGGTTCGTCGTAAAGGGTTACGTCAATGCAAGTTTTGACACTGATCCAAATGACTCTAAGTCTCAATCTGGATACATATTGAAAGTGGGAGCAATTAGCTAGAGTAGCTCAGAGCATTGCTGACATAGAAATTTGCAAAACACATACGGATCTGAATATGGCAGACCCGTTGACTAAACTACTCTCACAAGCAAAACATGATCACACCTTAGTACGCTTTGGGTGTTAATCACATGGCGATGTGAACTATGATTACTGACTCTAGTAAACCCTTTGAGTGTTGGTCACATGGCGATGTGAACTATGGGTGTTAATCACATGGTGATGTGAACTATTGGTGTTAAATCACATGGCGATGTGAACTAGATTATTGACTCTCGTGCAAGTGGGAGACTGAAGGAAATATGCCCTAGAGGCAATAATAAAGTTATTATTTATTTCCTTATTTCATGATAAATGTTTATTATTCATGCTAGAATTGTATTAACCGGAAACTTAGTACATGTGTGGATACATAGACAAACAGAGTGTCACTAGTATGCCTCTACTTGACTAGCTCATTGAATCAAAGATGGTTAAGTTTCCTAGCCATAGACATGAGTTGTCGTTTGATTATAAAGGTGCTCTACAGGTGTCTCCGATGGTACTTGTTGAGTTGGCATAGATCGAGATTAGGATTTGTCACTCCGATTGTCGCAGAGGTATCTCTGGGCCCTCTCGGTAATGCACATCACCATAAGCCTTGCAAGCAATGTGACTAATGAGTTAGTTGCGGGATAATGCATTACGGAACGAGTAATGAGACTTGCCGGTAACGAGATTGAACTAGGTATTGAGATACCGACGATCGAATCTTGGGCAAGTAACATACCGATGACAAAGGGAAAAACGTATGTTGTTATGCGGTTTGACCGATAAAGATCTTCGTAGAATATGTAGGAACCAATATGAGCATACAGGTTCCGCTATTGGTTATTGGCCGGAAGTGAGTCTCGGTCATGTCTACATAGTTCTCGAACCCGTAGGGTCCGCATGCTTAACGTTCGGTGACGATCGGTATTATGAGTTTATGTGTTTTGATGAACCGAAGGTTGTTCGGAGTCCCGGATGTGATCACGGGCATGACGAGGAGTCTCGAAATGGTCGAGACATAAAGATCGATATATTGGAAGCCTATGTTTGGACATCAGAATGGTTCCGAGTGCTTCAGGCATTTTTCCGGAGTACCGGGAGATTACCGGAACCCCCCGGGAGAAGTTATGGGCCTTATGGGCCATAAGAAGGAAGCACACCAGCCCCCAAGGGGCTGGTGCGCCCCCCTTGGGAAGGAGGCTGAATTGGAATAGGTTTGGGGGGGCGGCCCCCCTTTCCTTCTCTCCTACACCTCCTTCCCTTCCTCTCCTACTCCAACTAGGGAAGGGGGGAATCCTACTCCCGGTGGGAGTAGGACTCCCCTAGGGCGCGCCTGTCGAATCACGAGTTCCAGCAAAACCCTCAAGGTTCGAACACTGGGGCGCGCATGAAGATCTCTCCTCTCCAAAGCTCTCGCACTCCACGATCTAGTGGACTAACTCGCCGAACCCAAAGAACACAGAGACACAAGATTTATACTGGTTCGGGCCACCGATGTGGTGTAATACCCTACTCTAGTGTGTGTGGTAGATTGCCTCTTGGGCTGGGGATGAACAGTACAAGGGGAAGAACAGCCTCCTGAGGCGAGGGGTTCTTGTGCCGGTGAGCTGGAGAAGGTTTTTTTCTCTCTTTCCCTCTGTGGTGGCTAGTCCTATTTATAGGGGCCCGGGTCCTCTTCCCAAATATTGAGCGGGAAGGGATCCTACAACGGCCAAGTTTGAAGGGGAACAACTAGTACAGCTTATCCTAACAAAAGCGGTCTTCGCCTGCCAAAGGCTCTCGTGGTGATGCCGTCTTGGGCTCCACAGTGACCTCCGTCTTGCCGTCCTGCTGGTCTTGGTCTTGTCGCACTGATATGGAAACCTTTGCCTGATGCCTCGGGACTCCGCGCCTGCGCTTGCCCCTTTAGCACCAAAGAGGGAACAAGGACACTGCGCGCGCGGGCGCCCGCCTGGCGCCCGTCTGGTTGCGGTCGTCATTGCTTGCATCATTGGAACCTCGCGAGGTTTGCCCTGCCTTGATCTCTCCGCTCCTCGCGAGCCAGCCTGGTGAGGCTGCTCCTGAGGAGGTCTTCTGTCGTCCGCCTCGCGAGGCTTGGCCCCTCGCGAGGGTCTTGAATGCTTGCTGGTGAAGATGGGCCGTACGGGCCGCTGGTGGAGCCACGCCGTGGGCCGCAGGCAGGCAAGTCTGGGGACCCCCGTTCCCAGAACGCCGACAGTAGCCCCCGGGCCCAAGGCGCGCTCGGGCTTGGCTTCGAAGCGAAGCCAAAGGGCAAGTACAGAGCGCCGCGGGCCCCAACAGCCTGCGGCCTTGGTCGACGTGTGGCGATTGATTGGACGTGGGCGTCTCCGCTTCCCCACGTTGCCTCGGCAACTGCCCGACTTGACGAGTCGCTGCTGCATGTAGAGAAAAATCATCATTACCTGTGATCGTGGGGGTCACCGGTTGGCCTTCCCTCGCTATAAATGAGGAGGGGGCAGAGCCCCCGTCGCTCATCCCTTCCTGCTCCTCTCGCTTCTTCTTCCTCGCTCCATCACCAGCAGCGACATCCATGGCGCCAATCTGAAGATTCTCGGCCGCAGAGAAGGGGAAAACTCCCCGCGACGAGCCCGGGCCGCTCCCGCCGAAGAAGAGGCCGGTCCATCACCGTGATGTAGTCGCAAGGCAGGAGGTGACAAGGCCTTGGTACGAGCGGACAACTCTCGGGTATCCACTGCCTTTATACGCCAAGGCTTAGGGCTTAGGAGGAAGAGGCGGCGATCGGCGCCGCCCACGCCGCGGCCGTGGTTGCCGCGCCACAGTGGCGTGCTCCATCGCTCCAGGGGTCCATGCCATGGACTCCTCGCGCGAGCTCGTGCTGTGGGCGGCGATGCCTCCGCGCACTTGGATCCGCCTCCCCCAGTTCTTCTCCGCCGAGGGGGCCCCTTGAACTATGGCTGCAGCACGCCGACTGCAATGCGCCGGCGACCGGAGTGGAGGTGGAAGCTGTCTCCCCGGGCAAGATCTTCATGACCCGCGGCTGGGGCGAGGTCGCCAGGGTTTGCCGCACAGAAGGTGCCCTCGCCATCCACTTCAGGTACGACGGCGCCTCCACGACGTTCTTCAAGGTCTTCGACGCGGAAGGCCGCCGCTTGGAGTGCTGCCCCGGACAGGACCACCAGGACTGCCCCGCCAGCAGTCCCTCTGGCGACAGCGGTGACACTTGGGAGTCCAGCGATTCTCCCGAGCCCTACGAGACTCCAGAGACAAGCGACGACAGCTACGTGCCCCTGAGCTCTCACCACGCCCGGAGCAAGGCCGTAGCGCCCGGCCGTCGCCGTCGCTGATCTGGATGGGGTTGGCGCCGGCCTCCCAGGGCCCACTGTTGATGATGGCGTCGGCGGTGCTGGCACGCGTAGATAGGGCTCCTAGAAACTCCTTTCTTTGTTCCCTGCGACGAATCGAGATGAACCCCACTAGGGCGTGTAAAGGTCCAGTAACCCTTTTGTTGATATTATCCTTATTATGAAATTGTGCGAGCGCATGTCCTGTCCCGGCTCAGTCTCCCCTTTCCATCTCGCGACAGCTTGGTGCTCTACGCCAACAGGTCCCGGTCCCCAGGCAGGCTGCAGCCGTCGCTGGTATGCCAGGTCGCGATGCCGTGGTCAAGGCCAGGAGGTGAGCGGCCCGAGGTCCAGTAAGAGCTCCTGAGGTGCGATGCTCAAGAGGTCCCCTTTAGAGCTCAAGCAGCTACCGAAAGGTAGGAAAGGGAGGCGACGTCGCCGCGACGGGGCTGCGATAGGTGGGGATTCTATAATGAGGTGCTTGATCAATGCTGCGCGAAACTTATCTTGGCGGTCGAGAGACGATCCCTTCTGGTGTGCCAGCTCGCGCGCCGTTGGCCATTTTGCAGCTAGGTTAGGCCCGTGCGAGCCTCCCCCTCTTCTCCACGCTCTTCTAAGTGCTCTACGTCCTCAGGTCCCGGCCCTCGAGCGAGCTCAGCCGCCGCTGGTATGCCAGGTCGCGATGCCGTGGTCAAGACCAGGGGTGAGGGCTGGAGAGCCAGTAAGAGCTCCTGAGGTGCGATGCTCAGGAGCCCCCCTTTTAACGCGCGAGCAAATTGCATGGGAGAAGAGGGAGCCCGTGGTACCGCCTGCTGTCATCCTCCGGAGGCTCCTGCAGGTTAACGCATAGAGGGGCACAAGTTGTTCTTGTGATTGCTGGTCCGCCGGCGGTCGCTCCACAAGAAGGTGAAGGCACTGAGGGCTAGGTGAGGTGATGTGCGCGAGGCGTGCCACGAGTCAGAGCTAGACCGCTCAGATTTGTCGACGTTGCAGGGACAGACCCGAGCACAAGCGTCGTGCCAGCATGAGCAGCTCCCGAGGTGGGTGACAATCAAGCAAGTGATAATCATAGATAGACCATGCATGAGAAGCCAGACTAGCTTGGGTAAATTCAAAAACGACACATGCCACTAGGTAGGACCCGAGTGGCTTGGGGATGATGCAGCCCTAGAGGCGCCCCTAGCAAGGTAAGCTAAAGACATAGAAGGATACATGCCGCAGGGACGGACCCACGCAGCCTGGGAATGATGCAGCCCGAGGGACGCTCCCAGCTAAATGAACTTGGAAAATGTCACCTGGTTTAGTTGCTGACGAGATGTTGGTGCAGCTGAAGGTGCGCAGTGACGAGGCTGTTCCTCATGAGCCACCCGGGCCCTGAGCCTTGGGAGGCTCTGGGGGCCCAGGCGGTTCCTTGAGCACCGTCTCCATCTCCGCCAGGACCGCGTGATGCCTGGCCTCCTGAGCCGCCAGGATGTTCCGCAGGTTGTGCTGGAAGGCGGACGCCACGCTTGGCAGGCCAAAAGGCATGCGAACGTAGCTGTGAGGTTGGCCCTCGCAGCGTCCCACGCGCGAAGGCCAGAAGCGCTCCTGAGATGCGGCCCGGTTGAGCCCTGGGATGTTGACGCAGACGCGCAGCCCACCATCCTTGCCTGGATGGGGGCCCGCACGAGGTGGGCGGCGATCGCCGTGCATGGCCCTTGCATTTTCCAGCTCCTGAATGGTCTTGTCAACGAACTCCTGAGCACCAAGCGCTCCTTGCTCGACGCTTTCCTGAGGGAAACGTGCTGCGAAGCACGCCTCCACGTGGTGCCCGAGCGCCTCCCTCGTGACGTTGGCGAGGTCAGAGGCCCTCCAGAAGAGAGCCCCCGAGCCCTGCCCAAGGATGGCGCCGGGCGTGCTTTCCTATGCACGGGAGGGAGGCGCCCCACCTGAGGGCGCTGTTCTTGAAGTGGTGCTGCTGGTGGTGTCACCCTTCTGAGGACCGGCATGGAGCAGCTACTTCTTCTTCTTGGGGGTGGCCTCAGGAGGGTACTGGATTCCTTCGTTGTCGGGATCTTCAATTGCTGCGGCTTGGAAGGCGCGCTCGAGGGAGCACACCGCATCTCTTTCTTCGCAGGGGACCGTGATGATCCCCGCGCTACCAGGCATCTTGAGGACGTTGTAGCCGTGATGAGTGACCGCCATGAACTTGGCCAATGCTGGGTACCCGAGGATGGCATTGTATGGTAGGAGGATATGGGCGACGTCGAAGTCGATGAGCTCGGTGCGGTAGTTCTTGTGTTCTCCAAAGGTAACAGGAAGGCGGACCTGCCCTATCAGGGTGGTGGAACCGTCAGTCACTCCTGAGAAGGGCTTGGTAGGCTGCAGCAGTTCATATGGCACTTGTAGGCTATCGAATGTCTCGACAGACAGGACATTGAGTCCCGCTCTACCGTCGATGAGGGTCTTGGTGACTTGAACGTTGCTGATGACGGGCGAACAGAGCACTGGGAGGGCGCCGGCAGTTGCGGCACACTTGAGCTGGTCAGCTGAGCTGAAGGTGATGGCACACTTGGACCACCTGAGCGGGAGCGTGCCCTCGAGCCTGGGAAGAGCCGCGTTCACCTCACGAGCAAACTGCTTGAAAATTCACTGAGAAGCTGGGGCTTGAGCTCCGCCCAAGATGCAGGCGATGGCGCGAGGTTCCTGGAAGCCCCCAGCCCCCTCGTCCTGATGGTGGTCATCGTTCCTCCTTGGTGGTGATGGCAGCGGAGGAAGGCCAGTGTTGCCCTGAGGGCGATCCTCGCGAGGCTGATCCCTCCAGTGGCCCTCACGAGGTTGGTCCAGCCAGCGGTCCTCACGAGGTCAGTCGCGCCACTCCTGGCGAGGTCCGCGGTCGTCCCAGCGTCCTCCACCTCATCCTCCTCCTCCTCGGTCGTAGCCCCGGTCGTTGCACTCGGGGCGTCGACCGAAGTGTCCATCCCGAATGGCCCTGAGCTCTTGACAGTAATTTTTGTTGTGGCTGTGCACGTTGTGGAAGGCGCAGAACGGTCGGCTGCTCTTGGACGATTCAGGAAGGTCCCGACCGCGCTTCGTATCCGGCTCCGCTGCGAGTACGGCTACTCCCTTGCGCTTCACGTCCTTGGCCTTGGCTTTCTTGTCTTCTGGATCTGCCGTCGGGAGCTCGGCGAGAGAGAGACGCCCCTCCTCGGCACTCACGCACTCGGTCGCCAGGTTGAACAACTCCAGAGCCGTGCACAGGTCTTCATGGATAGCAAGCTCCTCCTTCATCTTGATGTCGCGGACACCATCGGAAAACGTGGAGATGCTGGCCTCATCCGTCACCATGGGGATCTTGAGGCGGGCGCAGTTGAAGCGCTGAATGTACTTATGCAGAGTCTCTTCAGGCTGCTGCTTGATGCGGCGCAGGTCACCCGCGGCCGGCCGGCGGTCGCGAGTGCCCTGGAAGTTGGCGACGAAGTGGTCACGCATCTCACCCCAGGAGGAGATGGATCCCGCGGGCAGGTTCAGGAGCCAAGAGCGTGCGCCGTCCTTGAGAGCCATGGGAAACCAATTCGCCATGACTTTTTCATCATTGTTGGCTGTCTCGATGCTCAGCTCGTAGAGCTGCAAGAAGTCTGCAGGGTCGGGGGTGCGGTCGTAGCGAGGAGGCGGGTCTGGCTTGAACTTGCCCGGCCAGACGACACTGCGCAGCTCCGGAGTGAAGGCGCCGCAGCCTGCTTCGCCACCGGGGCCTGCCGCGGGAGCGGAGCTAGATCTTGGTGGCCTCGCGCCGCCATGGCAAGTGGCGCATGGCCCTGCCACGGCAAGCGGTCCTGACGTGGCGGTGCTGGGAGCAGTGGAGCATTCTCTTGCGGTCGAGGAACTTCTTGGCAGCTTCTTTCTTCACGTGCGGGCGCCTGGCCCGGTGGGTCGCGCCGCGGGGCCGCGTGTCTTGGCGCCAGGACGCCGTCTTTGTGCAGAGGTGGTGGAGGCGCTCCGTGAGCTACGTCGCCTGTAGCTGGCGGGGGACGAGGCAGCGAGAGGGACGGCGCTAGGGAGCCCCCTACAGCGCTAACGAGCTCGGCGATGCGGTCGAGCCAGTCCTCGTAGAGGTCGTAGACCGGGCGGTAACGTAGGAGCTCGCGCGCCATGAGCAGTGCGGCCTGCGCGCCTGTGGGAGCGCAACAAGCCTGAGACGATGAGCCGGCTGGAGTCAGCGACGGAGTGGCGGTGCGGCCATCCCGCCGCACCGAGGGGTGCAGCGAGGACTCCTGCTGCTCGTTTCCGGCCGGGCCGGTGGCAGCATTGGCGGCGGGTGATGGAGAACGATGGGGAGGCCCGCCAACAGGAGCCGTCTGAGTGACGCGGGCGGCGTGGGCGGCCCGACGCTCAGCGCGGGCGCGACGAGCATCCGACATGGTTGTGGTGGAGCGGCGAAACACAGATTGACGAGAGGGAAGCTTCGGCGCACCCCTACCTGGCGCGCCAAATGTCGGATCACGGGTTCCGGCAAAACCCTCAAGGTTCGAACACTGGAGTGCGCACGTAGATCTCTCCTCTCCCAAGCTCTCGCACTCCACAATCTAGCGGACTAACTCGCCGAACCCAAAGAACACAGGGACACAAGATTTATATTGGTTCGGGCCACCGATGTGGTGTAATACCCTACTCCAGTGTGTGTGGTGGATTGCCTCTTGGGCTGGGGATGAACAGTACAAGGGGAAGAACAGCCTCCTGAGGCGAGGAGTTCTTGTGCCGGTGAGCTGGAGAAGGTTTTTTTCTCTCTTTCCCTCTGTGGTGGCTAGTCCTATTTATAGGGGCCCGGGTCCTCTTCCCAAATATTGAGCGGGAAGGGATCCTACAACGGCCAAGTTTGAAGGGGAACAACTAGTACAGCTTATCCTAACAAAAGCGGTCTTTGCCTGCCAAAGGCTCTCGTGGTGATGCCGCCTTGGGCTCCACAGTGACCTCCGTCCTGCCGTCCTGCTGGTCTTGGTCTCGTTGCACCGATATGGAAACCTTTGCCTGATGCCTCGGGACTCTGCGCCTGCGCTTGCCCCTTTAGCACCAAAGAGGGAACAAGGACACTGCGCGCGGGCGCTCGCCTGGTTGCGGTCGTCATTGCTTGCATCATTGGAACCTCGCGAGGTTCGCCCTGCCTTGATCTGTCTGCTCCTCGCGAGCCAGCCTGGTGAGGCCGCTCCTGAGGAGGTCTTGTGTCGTCTGCCTCGCGAGGTTTGGCCCCTCGCGAGGGTCTTGAATGCTTGCTGGTGAAGATGGCCCGTACGGGCCCGCTAGTGGAGCCATGCCGTGGGCCCGCTGGTGGAGCCATGCCGCGGCCCCCCTTTCCTTCTCTCCTACTCCTCCTTCCCTTCCTCTCCTACTCCAACTAGGGAAGGGGGAATCCTATTTCCGGTGGGAGTAGGACTCCCCTAGGGCGCGCCATAGAGAGGGCCGGCCCCTCCCCTCATCCACTCCTTTATATACAGGGGAGGGGGCACCCCATAGACACACAAGTTGATCATTGATCTCTTAGCCGTGTGCGGTGCCCCCTCCACCATAATCCACCTCGGTCATGTCGTCGTAGTGCTTAGGTGAAGCCCTGCGCCGGTAACTTCATCATCACCATCATCATGCCATCGTGTTGACGATCTCTCCCTCGAATCTCTACTGGATCATGAGTTCATGGGACGTCACCGAGCTGAACGTGTGCAGATCACGGAGGTGCCGTACGTTCGGTACTAGGATCGGTCGATCGTGAAGACGTACGACTACATCAACCATGTTGTCATAACGCTTCCGCTTTCGGTCTACGAGGGTACATGGACAAAACTCTCCCCTCTCGTTGCTATGCATCACCATGATCTTGCGTGTGCGTAGGATTTTTTTTGAAATTGCTACGTTCCCCAACAGTACCGTGATTTCAGACTAGAAATTCCCACACTGAGTGAGGGTTAGTTTGACGATGCATATGTATGTTACACCACACTTCAAGCCGACGACGGGGATTCATGCATGCGTGCGTGCATAGTATATGCGCTCAAACTTAAGGTCTGAATTTCACTATGACCTATACTACGATAACACGAACCAAATGAAGGATCCGCCATGGTAACCTATCTTGTTGTTGTTCAAGGTGAACATGAATGTCCACGCGGGCCCACGAATATATAGGCTTGTCGCCGATAACCACGCGAGGGAGTGTACCATTCAAAGGCAACCACTACATGCATATGTATGGAGGTGATGCGTGCATGCATGTTTGAATACCATTTCACAACATTGATGTGGCGCGTGCGACAAAAATCGTACACTAGCTCCCCACACAGAGCGAGATCGGTTCATGACGTGTCGTTGTACTAGCCACTTCGACTCGATGGGAGGGATTCATGCGTACACGTGCATGTGTGTTTGCTCAAACTGTATCATGCATGTCATCCCAGAGCATGACCTATATATATACCGTATTACAAGAAAAATAATAATCCCCTCCTAAGTCAAAGTAACCTCTCTAGTTGTCAGGCAAAAAATAGTGATGGACCAAGTGGGCCCACAGATGGAAAGCATCGATATCGCTGATAACCGCTTAAGTGGGTGAGAGAGGACAACCACCACTGCTTTGCATGTGGGACAAACATATATATGTTGAATACCCAAAATGCACAACTTTGATGTGCCACATGCCTCAAAAACCGAAACCATGCACCCACATAGAGCGAGGTTCATGAAGCGTACTACATATGATGGTCCCCTTCCCCCCTCTTCACCGCATACTATATGCTCCTGCCGTAATATTTACAACCCAAAAGAATCCTCATCGATGGTAAAATTAATTAACCTCTCCCGATGTAGGTCAAAGTGATGCATGTATGCATCGAAGATGGCCTCATGGGCCCACAGATGGAAGCATCACACATGAGTGTCCTAGCTAGGATAACCACCGCGTGCATGCATGTGGCCCAAAAAGGTGTTGTGTGATGTTTGAATAGCCAATTTCACAATTTTGATGTGGCACGTGCCTTGGAAACCAAAAAGTCCCGACACTGAGTGAGGTGTACTTGTTCACGGGCGCGTACGTATAGTATATATGCTAGCCCCCTCCCACCTCTTCGACGCGTACTATATACCACCATAACACAAACAAAAAAGATTCTACCTTGCTGGTCAAATTAACCTCACTGCCGGCTGTTCGTCAAAGTGATGGACGACGACCTCGCGGGCCCACCGAAAGCGTCACACGCTAGTATCGAGTGTCGTGTAGGACAACCATCGACTGCATGTGGCTAAAACATGTATGTATGAAAGGGTTGTGTAATGTTTTAAATAATGATTTCACGACTCTGATGTTGCACCGGCCTGCCTAACAAAACGGCCAACCCACACGGTGGCTCACAACTTGTAGTGTACTGCGAGCCACCCGCCATCCCCAGACGCACACACCCACATACACACCGCGAATCCACCGCAACTATGATGCATGTTAAATTAATTATCCCGCGGTGAACATATGTTACCAAAGGAGGGACATTTTAATTTCAAAAAAATCACAGAGATCATTAAGACATTTTATACATTAATTAATTGATTTTCTACGGGTATAATGTGCAAAAATCAAATTTGAGCTACATGCACACGTGACAGTGCACCAAAATGGATTGCAAAAACACATGTGTCTCACTGGGTGCATGTTTACTCCCCGTGCAACAAATTTCAAACATTGAGAATCTTGATTTTTAAATTCTAGTACATCCAAAACTTATTTGAAGTTCATGAAACATATTGTGTTGTCATATGGACACCAATACAAAGTGGCATTGTACTTTTTTGTCAAATTTGAGACCAGTTTTGATGTAATCTTTATCTAATTACAAACGGGGGATTATTAATAATTAGGAACCAATATCCCAAACAGATTATTTATTCGAACCGTGAGCGTTAGATCAACAATGGATACGTGCCATGCTCGGTTAAGCAATAAAGCGGCATCATTAATCATCCAAATAGAAAAACAATATACGTGCCGCCGCACGACCCGTGTGACGTGCGAGCAGGCGTGAGTTGACGGGAGGCATGCGAGCAGTCCACCGCGCAGGCAAACGGGGAGGCGTGCATGCAGGTGTGTGAATCGACGGAGGCGTGCTCGCTGCGCAGGGTCATCGGGAGGCGTGCGAGTAGCTGTGTAAAACTTTGGTAGGCATGCCAGCAGTCCGGTGCGCAGGCTCACCAGGAGGCAAGCCATCAGTTTGACCGCCGCCCGCGTCTCTCCAACAACTCCCACTACTCCATATTAATGGTGCGCCCGAGCGGCCGCACCCCCCATCCTCGCTACACACACAATCCTCTCTCTCCGCTTGCATCCTCGACGCCGCTCTCAGTCCTCAAAGTCGTCAGTGTATGAGGATGCTGCCGAAGCGCACCATCGGAGGGAGTGGCGACGCCGGGGCTGCTAAAGCACCGGAGCACGGCGTGGAGATGGAGACAGAGGTTGCCGTCACCGCCGGCGAGTTATCGCTTCACCCTGACGTCATCGATGGCGTCGAGCTTCCACAGCCGGAAGCGGAGTTCCACACCAACTCTAGGGACGACCCCGGCGACGACTCCGACGACCACTCCGGCGACGACTCCGACGACGACGGACAGCTGGTTAGTCATCTATACCCATTTATGTGTCAAATAGATCATAGGATTTCTCTGGTTACTCCTGCCTCCCCCTTTTTGGAATAGAAATCCTATGGTTATGTTCTCCCAATCCACGAAATCTGAGTAAGTTTCGTTAGATCCGTGTAGTGTATTGATTGTTTGAATGGTACAAGTGATAAGTGATTAGTTGTTTCATCTATGCAAATGATTTCTACTAGTAATCCGACTAGGGTTAGTGTTCGTGCTAATAATTCCTAGCCAGGACTTGACAATTGATTTTGAATGACCTACATATGTTTGTGCCATTATTTTCTTCAAGATTGGTCTGTACATAGACGACTGTGCTTAAAAATCGAACCATAATCACTGGATATGTATAAATAAATAGCCATAAATTCCTAATCCTACCTCACGGCATGTAATCATTGATTTGATGCCAAATTTGTTTTACTATTTGCATAGGTGCTATCTGACGATGTGGACAGCGGGGATGAAAATGGCCAGAGGAGGTACAAGAGGCAAATCCCGAGGGAGCTTTATGCGGGAATGCAAAAACAGGCGTATTAGGACCTAGAACAGCGGCTATCGATGCCCATTTTGCAACCACAAGCTTCATGACGCGTATCTAAGTGTTCTGGCGCATGCAAGAGGACGGGTCGTTGGCTCCTTCAAGCACAAGTATTCTCGCAGGGTGACCCACGGCGCGTACGCCGAGTACCTGAAGAAGCGTCAGGATCGTGCCGGCACGTGAGATGAGATGTGGGATGGATCAAACTATGTACGCTTGAGTATGCTTAATGACGGTTGAACTATGTACTTATGGTTGAACTATGCTTATGTACGTGTACGCTTATTATCTACTCCCTCCTTTTCGGTTTATAGGACTCAATTCAAAAATCTCACCAACCAAGGTAGATGGTGAGTGGTGGAATATTTTTTGTAGTTTGCAAAAACACCCAATTAATGCTTTTGTTTTCCTCAAAAAATTATGTTTACCAATGTATTAATTGCAATACATGCATGCATAAAGTACATGCATTGGTCAATTTTCTCTTAATACTTGCATGCAATGATTTAATGCACCTTAGAATCTAAACATGTGACGGGGAACAACCAAATTGAGCCTTATAAAATGGAAAAACTAAAATTTTGAGATAAGCCCTATAAACCGGAAAGGAGGGAGTATGTCTGAGTATGTTAAATATTTGGTCAAAATTTGGTAAAAAATACAAAGAGGGACCAATAAACCAGGACGGAGGTAGTACGTCAATCACACACGGTTCCCAAAATTGGAACCGTGTGCAATGACTTTCATTTTGCCTGTTGCGTCAATCACACACGGTTCGCTCTAGCAAACCATCGCCCCCAAAATTCTTTGTGGGACACAAAACCCTCACCACCCAATTCAAAAAAGAAAAGAAAACCCTCACCATCCCCACGTCACAAAAACCCTCACCCCGCCCGCCACCCCCTCCGGTACGGTCCCCATTCACACATGCACAAGCTCCTCTGCGTCTATGCCATGGCACCGCCGATCGCGGCGGTAAACACTTAGCTCGACGCCTGCCGTCACCGCCAGGCTACCAGCAAAGCCCACCACATTTTGCCACTTCCGCTTGCCGCCGCCTATCGCCATCGACTTTCTCGACGCTGCTCGCTGTCGACCCAGCTCTGCTCGGTTGGGAAATCTGCCGTACTGAGGGTTCTTTCTCATGGACGACAAGGTAACTAATTTAATGAAATATTATCTCATCTCTTATCCCAGTTCATCTGCCTCTTTAATCACCCGGCGGAAATCGCCGTGAATTCATTTTTATTCGAGCTGATTTGAAGGTTTTCTTTCATTCATAGAATGTACAGTGCGCCGACACTTCAGGACCTTGTGACCTCCGCCAGAGATTCCATCTCACTGTACCAGATAACTTGAGGACGCGCGCGGTATGTTCAATCTCACAAAATCGGTTGGCATGGCCTACTTTCCTGAACATATTCTAAATATTGCTACATTTGGATAAAAGGTGCCACATGCACCATATACGTCAAAGAGGATTTTTCCCTCTTCTTTCTATATTAGGCAAATTAATGATGTATTGTTCTTTCGATTACTGTCATATTTCCATGACATCATGTTTACCCTATCTGTTTAATCATAGATTTTTGTCCTTCGATTTCAACTGTTGTACAGTTGTTTCAATTTGGGCCCATATTTGCATGTTACCATATTTTCTTTAACAATCCTACCATTTTCTGCAGCACATCCCTTGCTATGCAACAGATTATGTAGTGCACAGTTTTTCCCTTTACATAGATCAAGGCTCCACGAATGTCATACTGCACACAAACCATGGATTTACAATCGTTGCTACTGTAAGACTTGATGAACGTGGTGACTCCTATTTTGGCACAGGCTTTTGGAAAGAAATTTCTAAGTTTTATGTACTGAAAGCTGGCACTAAATTTGCACTGCACATAAAAGGGCCTAGTCATGAGATATATGCTAACTTCCCGGACAAAATCATCCGTCCAGACTTTGTTCAAAGTAAGTTTTCTTTTCAACTATTTGCATGTTGACTTACCCAGCAATGTCAAATGAATTGTGTAGTATTTAAGCAACCAATTGTTATTCCCTTTTCTTACTATATTCCTACCTAATAACTTCTAATTACCAATACACTTTTCTATTGCCCTGTTTTAACTAAATATTCCCTGTACTCCCATTTCTATCAGAAAGCGCCGCTGACAAGGAGACTCCGGAGGTGGAGAATGGGGCTGCCAACAAGCGGAGGTGGGGCGAGCTAGAACCACAAGTGACTCCAGCAGGCCTAGACTTCATCAGCAGCCTCCCCGATGATATGTTGACAGTCATCATCTCCCTCATCCCAATCAAATATGGGGCACGGACAACCATCCTTTTCCGGTGGTGGCGCCCCCTATGGAACTCCAGCCCTCTCGACCTCATCGACACCCACGAGCTCTGCCATGGCTATCGCAAAAGCTTGGATGCGTTCTCCAAGATCCTCGGCAGTCACCTTGGCCCAACCAGAGGCCTTAGAATGGGAAAGTTCCGTTCCAATGGCAAGGACCAAGCCAAGCTTGACGACTGGTTCCGATCCCCCACCCTAGATCAGCTCGAGGAGCTCACTTTTGATGATGGGCATATGCGGTCGCTGCCAACGGCCGCACTCTGCCTTGCGCCCACGCTGCGCGTGGCCAAGTTTAGGAACTGCCATCCCCCCTTAATGACGTGCCCGCTCTTATTCTACCACGTGTCGGTGTCAAAACCGGCGGATCTCGGGTAGGGGGTCCTGAACTGTGCGTCCAAGGCGGATGGTAACAGGAGGCGGGGGACACGATGTTTACCCAGGTTCGGGCCCTCTCGATGGAGGTAATACCCTACTTCCTGCTTGATTGATCTTGATGATATGAGTATTACAAGAGTTGATCTACCATGAGATCGTAGAGGCTGAACCCTAGAAGCTAGCCTATGGTATGATTGTTGTTGTCCTACGGACTAAAACGCTCCGATTTATATAGACACCGGAGGGGGCTAGGGTTACACAGAGTCGGTTACAAGGGAGGAGATCTACATATCCGTATTGCCAAGCTTGCCTTCCACGTCAAGGAGAGTCCCATCCGGACACGGGTCGAAGTCTTGAGTCTTGTATCTTCATAGTCCAACAGTCCGGCCAAAGGATATAGTCCGGCTGTCCGAGGACCCCCTAATCCAGGACTCCCTTAGTAGCCCCTGAACCAGGCTTCAATGACGATGAGTCCGGCGCGCAGATTGTCTTCAGCATTGCAAGGCGGGTTCCTCCTCCGAATACTCCACAGTGAACACAAGGATAGTGTCCGGCTCTGCAAAACAAATTCCACGTACCACCATAGAGAGAATAATATTTCCACAAATCTAATCTGCTGACAGCTTTTCATAACGTGACGTACTGCCGTGGTCTGGTCATGACGAATCGTTTTTCCGAGCCTGCCACTGCACGTGTTGCGAGGCAGTTTTATTGGCACGTCATGTCGAAGCAGAGATCGTGTCCCTTTTTTCACGGGATTCTCATCAATACGGGTATGGGTAACCCAATCATGCATGTTGGTATGACTCCTTGATTTTAGGCAAGTCCCAAACGCCACGCAGAGGACGCTTGATATTCATCCTCTTTATAAAGGGGCCTAGGCATGTCCCCTTCTTCTCGTGCTCAATCGAATCCTTCCCCCACCTCGAGTTCCAACGCCCAAGGCTCGGGCTAGGCGCTTCGGACCTAAAATCATGTCCGAATCCAACCTTCAAGGTCGGTGGATGCCCTCCTCTGTCATAGAGGAGGACATCAAGAAGCTAAGAGAAGCTAGGTATTTGACCGGCGAAATCTCGCACAGGCTGCCTGCTCGAGGGCAGGTCATTCCCGCTCCTGAACCTGGCGAGAGTATCGTATTCGTCTCCCACTTCCTCCGAGGGCTAGGTTTTAGTCTAGATCCCTTTGTCAGAGGGCTCATGTTCTACTACGGGCTCGATTTCCATGATCTGGCCCCGGATTCCATCCTTCACATCTCGTCGTTCATCGTCGTGTGTGAAGCCTTCCTCCGCATTACCCCACACTTCGGCTTATGGCTCAAGACCTTCAATGTGGAGCCGAAGATGATTGAGGGGCGACACGTAGAGTGCGGAGGTGCCGTAATAAGCAAAGGCGCCGATGTTCCACGGCCAAAGGGTTCCTTCCCGGTGGTGTCCAGTTTATGGCAACGGGAGTGGTTTTATATCACAGCTCCCCGGGGTACTAAGTGGGTAGCTGCCCCTGCCTTCCGCTCCCCCCCCCCCGCCACAACTGGCGTCATGGGTCAACAAGGGGCTGGACTGGGGCTAGTAAATGATGTGCCGACATTGCAGAGTCACATCCGAGATCTCCTCGAGAGAGATGTCAGCCTTGTTAAGGTAATGCAAGTCATGCTAGTTCGTCGAGCCCTGCCTTGCAAACGTCGACCTCTCCGTATGTGGGAGTTCAACCCGGAAGGACCGCGAACTATTCAGCACTTCTTCGGCGTGACGCTCGAAGAGATGTACAGGTCGTTCTTTGGATCACAAATAGATTGTCCGGACACCTCCGAGGATGCGGGTCTGAACTGCAATCGTCCAGACACTCAAGTAAGTAATTCTGTGGCCGAACATGTTGTCTTTTAATTTATCACAACATCATTCTGAAAAGTCGCCTTTTGACCAGGACTGGATAAAAAAGGCGAAGATGATCAGGTGTCCGGCCCCCCTTCCCGAGGGCTCACCGGGTCCTGCACTAGCCAGGATGCTTGAGCTTGCGCCTTATCAAGCGCCATCAGGGGAAGATAAAGGGAGGAACAAAGAAGCCGAGAGCGAGCCTCACTCACTATTCATCCAAACCGGGGGAATTAGTGGCTCCGCGAAGGAGGATAACCGGGGGGGAAATCTAAAATTCCCTCTCTCCAGGGAAGGAAGAGGACCGTCTCTGAAGACTTGGAAGTAATGGTCTCCAAGCGAGGGAAGAAACCTTTGTCAGAGGGTCCTACCCCGGAGGGCATCCTTACCGCATAGTACCCGCAAGGGGACCAGCCCTCTACCGAGCTGTAAGTAAACGAAAGTACTTTATAGTAAATATATCCTGCTTCATTTCCGAGAACGATAACCGAGGCGTGTGTCTTGTAGTTCGGATCGCAGCCCTTCTCGACAGAGTTCGTCTTCGGGGGATCTTCTTCCGGAGATGATGGAGAGCGAAACACCTCCCCGTGCCTCCTCGCCTCGTGAACCGGGCGACCCTGAGGTGTCGTCACGGAGGATTTCTCCTGATCTACCAAGGCCAGCAGGTAAACCTTCGGCCACCTGAAGTACGGGGTATTCGGCTCCTAAGGAGAGCAACAGAAAGAGTCCAGAACTATCCGGTGTGCGACCAGACGCACTGATGAATCTTCTGGAGCAAGCGGCTATCTCAGAAACGCATCGTACGCTAATGGGTACTGTGGTTGAGAGGATTTCATCCGCCGAAAGCGGGTTGCATGAAGCTTTTATGAGTCTGCTGAAAGGCTTTGAGGTACGTAAAGTAATATATATTTTTTGACGATACCGCACACGCTAGGTGTGGCCTATGCAGATAGTAGCCCCTGAGAATCTGGTTGCTGTCGAAAAAGACGGCAAATAGAGGATCATAGTCCCAGGTAATAACCGTGCTGCTTTCATGTGCAGGTGGCTGAGGGTCCGGTGGCTAGCCGGACTGGTGAGTTTGCTGAACTGAAGCGGCAACTTGATGCGGCAGATGCCGACATCGTGCTTGTAAAAAAGCGGCTTGACGAGGCACAGGGTATGTATTCTCCTAGGATCAATACATATTAAGAGGAGCATGATGCTAGTATCTGTAATATGCTGTGACTGCAGATGGAGCTGTCGCCGTGGAGACCCTTCAGGCAGAACTTGCCCGAGCCAAGGAACAAGCCAGGAAGAGTGATGCGGCCGCCCTAAAGGCGGTCAAAGAGCTAAGAGCCGAACAGGCTGCCCATTGCCAGAGCAAAGAGAAAATAGCCAAGATGGTTGTTGAGCTGAAAGATGCCACCGGCCGGTATGCGCTTCTTGAAAAGGAAAGCCAAGCGAAGGAGGCGGACCTGAAGGAGGCCATGGAAGCGGCCAAGGAAACCCGCTCGCAAATCAGAGCGGCGAAGGAGGAACTCCGTCAAGCCGGAGATATTGCGGCTGGGAAGCCCTTTTTGTTGCGGACGAGGTTTGGAGACCCGAAGTATGCCCCTCTGGATAAATTATGGAGTTCTGCAGACGCGTACTTGGATTTAGCAGCGAGTGCCGCTGATGCGACCAAGCTTTTCAAAGATCTGAAAGATCATCTAGTGGAAAGGTTGTTCTGGTCACAGTTCTGCACTCCAACGCATCCGCTGCTGTTAAATGAACAAATGGCCGAGTGGGCCGAGCTCCATAGGTTGTCCGTACTTGCTATGAGGTCCGTCGTGGATCACCTTTGGCCGGAGGGACCGAGGCCGAATAGTTATTTTGGTCTAGTGCAACAATTCCTTGGTGATGTGCTGCATATCGACGCTGTGAAGAGGTCGGTGTGCATAGAGGGTGCGCGGATGGCTCTTGCCCGTGTCAGACATACTGGGCAGAGATGGAGGCCACCGCTATTGCATCCCAGAGTTCGGCGGTAGGAATGGTATCGGCCGAGCACTATTTTGCAGAAGTCTTAGAAGGCGCTCGTTTAATAGAGGCTCAATGCTCGAAGCGTATCATGTTCTAGTGACATGTATCCCAATTGTAAGAACAATGTTATTTGAATTATAAAGGCTGTGTTTATACTTTTGCCTGAAAGTATGATTATGCCTCCTGTGCGGTCGTTTATGTAAGTATATATATATATATATATATATATCCTGAAAGTTTGCAGTCATCGGCTTCAGCCCCCACGCACATAATGCGGGGATGTTCGCAAAAGCGCGTCTTCACACTTGATCCAACGTCTTGGTCCATGAAGGAGGTGGTAGCACGGCGAACGAGGCAATCGGACTATATTGCTTTAACACTTTCACGTAACCATAGGAGTTTGACAGTGGGACTACTATATAGCCCCTGGTACCTCCGCGCTCATCCGAAAACAAGGCACGTACATACATGACTGGGAAACGGCCCTTCAATAATGCGGAGGAATCCCGAAGATTCCGCTAAGTCATCGAGTGGTTGACCAGTCTTGCGCTTTATCATGACAGTCAGTTTTCGGCTTTCTCTACTGAGGTGCTCGTCCGGATGAACTAGGGCACAATCGCAGTAGTTCTCCCGGTGCCACCTTAGCCGATAGAGCGGAACGTAAGGTAGCAAAACGCGGGAGCCGGGCAAACCCAACATTTGACCAAAGACATGATTCGGAGCTGATGCATATAAGGCCAAACTCGCGACGCCGAACACTCCCTAGGGTATTCGGTCTTTACAACATATACCGGGTTGAACAACGCCCTTGATAATGATCCCTGAGTGTCCAGGTACGTGCATCATTCTGACGTGGTGAAATGCCAATAACGTCAGCATCGCTCTCGGTTATGCTGAGTATCCGGAGGATGTGAAGCAACAAGAGACAGTAAAAAAGGTTTACGCAGGGTCTTAATCTAAAAAGAAACCTTTGAGCGGGGCCCTGCTGCACGTCTGCGCCTGTGTCTCCGTTGTGCCGTATCCTGGAAGGGTGTAGCACGATTACCATCTGTAAAAGAGAAGAACTTAGGTGAAAGTTGTCGTGCGAAAAATTGGTTATTCTCAATAAACCATTAAAATCAAGATAAGTAAGGTCGAGCCGAACTGTAGTCCTTTTACATGCGGGAAGCCCCTGGTACCGCCTATGGGGGTATATCCGTCAAACCAATCTTAGGTTTATCTAAGCTGTTACAGCTAGTGATGCACCGGACTCGTGTAGCCGTGTCCGCGGTCTTGACGACCGATCGTTTATTCTGATTGCAGGGGCAGTTTAGTGTTCGGCTGCTAATGCCGCCACACATTCTTCTGCGCGCAAGGAACGCTCAATATTTCCGCTAATTGTGATGATGCCACGTGGACCGGGCATCTTAAGCTTAAGGGAAGCGTAATGCGGTACTGCGTTAAAACGAGCGAAAGTTGTTCTTCCGAGTAGTGCTTGATAGCCGCTTCGGAATGGAGCGATGTCGAAGGTTAACTTTTCACTTTGGAAGTTGTCGGGAGAACCGAATACAACCTCTAGTACTAGAGATCCCGTACAGTGGGCCTCTGTGCCTGGTATTACTCCTTTAAAGGTAGTATTACTATGGCTGATTCTTGTTGGGCCTATCCCCATTTTGCGGACTGTGTCCTGATATATCAGATTAAGACTACTGCCGCCGACCATGAGGACTTGGGGTGAGATGGTATCCATCGATAATTGGGTCTAGCACCAAGGCAGCCAATCCTCCGTGTCGGATACTTGTCCGGTGATCCCTGTGATCAAATGTGATGGGGCAGGCCGACCAAGGGTTGAATTTAGGGGTGACGGGCTCTACGGCACGTATGTCGCGGAGTGCATGTTTGCTTCTCCTCTTTGTCACGTGAATCATGTTCACTGTTTTGACCTCTGGTGGGAATTTTTTCTGTCCCCCAGTGCTTTGCTGGCGAGGCTCCTCCTCGTCTTCACTTGGTGTATCCCTCCCCTTGTGTTCTGCGTTTAACTTGCCGGCTTGCTTGAAGACCCAGCATTCTCTGTGGGTATGATTTGCAGGTTTATCGGAGGTGCCATGAATCTAACATAGGCTGGACGGTCCATCTCTGTTGCCTTTTAAAGGCTTTTTCCGTTGACCGGGTCGAGAGCCCCTAAATCCGGCGTTTACCGCCATGTTGTCTGGGCTGTCTTCGTTATTCCGACGCTTGCTTTTACTGCGTCGTGGTTTTCCCTTACCATCCATGACTTCAGATGTGCCTGGGTCGCTGGTGCTACTACGGGCCAGCCAACTATCTTCGCCCGCGCAAAAGCAGGTCATAAGACTTGTTAGGGCTGCCATTGTTCTTTGGTTTTTCTTGGCCGAGGTGTCTGGCGAGCCATTCGTCTCAGACGCTGTGTTTGAAAGCTGCTAAGGCTTCGGCGTCTGGGCAGTTGATGATTTGGTTCTTCTTAGTGAGGAATCTGTTCCAAAGCTTTCGGGCTGACTCTCCGGGCTGTTGAATTATGTGACTTAAATCGTCTGCATCCGGAGGTCGCACATAGGTCCCTTCAAAGTTGGCCCTAAAAGCATCCTCAAGCTCCTCCCAACTTCCAATTGAATTTTCGGGGAGGCTCTTCAGCCAGTGCCGAGCTGGTCCTTTCAGCTTGAGGGGCAACTATTTGATGGCGTGGAGATCGTCTCCGCGGACCATATGAATATGGAGGATGAAGTCCTCAATCCAGACCCTAGGGTCTGTTTTTCCGTCGTACGCCTCTTTCACGGGTTTGAATCCCTCTGGAAATTTGTGATCCAGCACCTCATCGGTGAAACATAGGGGGTGCACGGCACCCCTGTATTTGGACGTGTCATGGCGTTCTGACGGTTGTAGTGTTCGGTTTTGATTATGTGCTGGAGCGCGCTTCCTAGATCCGTAGATGGATCTGGTCATGCCGGCCTTTTGATGCGAGTCCTCGCGTGGATCGTGTGCTGACTTATGTGCGGCCTCGTTAGCCGCCCTATCGCGGCCACGAGGTGGTCGATCCGACCGGTCGGCCGTTTCATTTTTCACTTGTGTGGGCTCTAAGGCCTCATCATCGAATTCGGGCAGCAGCTTGCGCTTTGGATAGCTCTTTGTGTGGCGACTGCCACCATACTTTTCTTCAGTGTCGAACACTTTGTTCCATCTACTGTTGAGCGTATTCTGCGCGGCCTTAAGCCTTTGCTTCTGCTTCTTCAGACTCCTCGCGGTGGCAATAAGCCTTCTGCGGAGGTTCTCTTGTTCCAAGTGCCTTTCCGGGATGATGTGTGCATCCTCGTCCGGAATGTTTTCCTCTCCGGAGGGAGGTTGATGAGCTTTATCCTCGGTGTCGTCGTGTTCGGACAGCGGATCCGTACTATGTTCACCGTTCGCTCGTTCATCCTGCTCTATCGCTGGGTCAATGTGGTCGTCATTTCCTCTGGAGTTGACTGGGGTGTTATTTTCTCTTGCGTTGTTATCGCTGTTTTTGCCGAGGCAGGATTTGAAGCGGCGCCTACACCGTCGCTTTGGTTGCTTCTCGAGGGAGCTATCCTTTGCTGCATCCTTCCGTTCCTCGTCATTGTTTTCTTTGGGTGTATCCACCATATATATATATATCGTGTGATGAATTGGCTATCTAGCGCCCTGTGGGCGGTGGTTCCTGTTCCTCTCCTGCATCGTCGTCCATACCGTCGATGTCTTCAGAGTCGAAATCGAGCAGGTCAGTTAAATCGTCGACAGTGGCTATTAAGTGGGTGGTGGGTGGGGAGCGAATTTCTTCGTCGTCCGCATCCCATTCTAACCGGACATAGTTCGGCCAAGGGTCTCCTGACAGGGAGAGAGACCTCAACGAGTTTAGCACGTCGCCAAGGGGCGAGTGCTGAAAGATATCCGCGCAGGTAAACTCCATGATCGGTGCCCAATCGGATTTGATAGGCACGGACGCAGGCGGCTCGGAGTCCATGGCCAGGGACGAATCCAACGGTTCGGCAACACGGGTCTCGGAGGAGGTGAAGTCAGTATTCGGCTCTATCGCCGCTGAGTGTGTGGCCTCCGTGGCAGGGTCCATCCACCCGTCCTCAGATGGCGCAATTTGTTTCGGATTGAGGGCCGGAGTAGTTGCAGGTGTGATCTCCCGAACACTGTCCGGCGGCAGAGCTAAATCATGCTCGTCGTGATTGTGCGGCGCACCTGACACGGGCTCGAATCCATCGAAGATCAAATCTCCGTGGATGTCGGCAGTATAGTTCAAGTTTCCAAACCTGACCTGATGGCCAGGGGCATAGCTCTCGATCTGCTCCAGATGGCCAAGCGAGTTGGCCCGCAGTACGAAGCCGCCAAATACGAATATTTGTCCGGGGAGGAGAACCTCACCCTGGATCGCATCGTTGCCGATGATCGAAGGAGCCATCAAGCCTTATGGTGACGGCACAGTGGAACTCTCAATGAAAGCACTAGTGTCGGTGTCAAAACCGACGGATCTCGGGTAGGGGGTCCCGAACTGTGCGTCTAAGGCAGATGGTAACAGGAGGCGGGGGACACGATGTTTACCCAGGTTCGGGCCCTCTCGATGGAGGTAATACCCTACTTCCTGCTTGATTGATCTTGATGATATGAGTATTACAAGAGTTGATCTACCACGAGATCGTAGAGGCTAAACCCTAGAAGCTAGCCTATGGTATGATTGTTGTTGTCCTACGGACTAAAACCCTCCGGTTTATATAGACACCGGAGGGGGCTAGGGTTACACAGAGTCGGTTACAAGGGAGGATATCTAGATATCCGTATTGCCAAGCTTGCCTTCCACGTCAAGGAGAGTCCCATCCGGACACGGGTCGAAGTCTTGAGTATTGTATCTTCATAGTCCAATAGTCCGGCCAAAGGATATAGTCTGGCTGTCCGAGGACCCCCTAATCCAGGACTCCCTCACCACGACTGAAGCACCTCAAGCTTGTCGCCGTCTGCCTCTCAAACGGTGACATGGAGCGCCTACTCCGTGGCTGTACTGCACTCGAGTACCTTCGTCTTCAGGTGATCAATGGGTTGAGTACCTTCCACATCACCTCCATGACTCTCCGGACTATTTATGTGTGTTGCTGGTGCGGCAGGAAGACATCACAAGATGTGTACCACGGTATGGTCATTGAGGACACACCTGCACTTGAGAGATTACTTGTAGTTGATCAAGAAGTTCCAACAAGAATCAGTGTCATCTCTGCGCCAAAATTGACAGTGGTGGGCTACTCGTCTCACAAATACTCCGAACTTGTTATTAGATCCACACCCGTTCAGGTACAACAGCCGCCTTCTACCTCTACTTCTACAAATTAACATTATTTCTAATTTTGAAGATGTTTGTTCGTCTGTCATTCAGAAAATTATTTCGACAAGCTTGACCCTGAAACTGCGCACAATGAAGGTCTTGGCACTAGAATCTATCGGCCCCAACCTGGAGCAAGTTGTCAGTTTCCTGAGATGCTTTCTGTGCCTCGGGAAGCTATATATCGAGGTGATGTTCCTTTCCTGTTAAATGTTAACCATAAGGGAGTTCAATTTGTGACACCTTTTTCCAAGTTTACAATGACAATGTACTATGATTTTTGAAGGTTCTTTTGGAGGATTTCAGTACATACATGTTCCCCCCCATATTGGTTGCTTGATCCATATGGTTACAATCAATAAGCATTTCTCCTTTGGATTCATCTATACTAGTGTTCTTAGGGAACTTTTCATCCACTCCAACCTCTTGTGAAGAACGCTACATTTTTCTAGAATGTAATCAAATGCCCATGTTAATCATGTCAGGTCGAAGATGGCATGTTAGTGCATTTTACAAATCCTGCAGACCAAATAGGCCTGTAGTAATGTTCAAAAATGCATGTAGGCACTAACACATTTTCTTCTTTTGCAGATAAGATTAGGCCCAGTGGTGGATAATGTGATACAATATAACAATCACGTCGAATGCCTAGATATGCATCTCTCAGAACTTACTTTGAACTCCTACCGAGGGACCTTACCGGAGATTATATTCGCCAGGTTCTTTGTTCTTAGAGAAAAGGTGTTGAAGGAAATGAGGTTTGCCCTACATTTATTTGGCAAAAATGAATGGTTTGTTGATCACCGCTGGCGCCTGCGGCAGAATGGAATAGGCTCCAAAAATGTTGAATTTCATTTTGGAACTTCAGATGACAGAGTAATCGGAAGTCATCGTGTCAACCCCATACATGACTTCTCAGTGGCTGACCCCTTTGCAAAAATTGTGAGGTTTCGAAACTAGACTTAGAAGTGGTGATATTAGTTTGAACCTCTCTGATATCCATGTTCAGCAGATCAGCACGAGCGTTTGCAGTTGATGAGCTGAATTTCATTTCTAATATCAGTTTGAACCTTGTAATCTTCGAATTTGAGCCATATAACTCTGGAATTTGAACCTTGTAATATTTCGAGCCTTTGTGGTACAATTGTTTAAATGGCATAGTATGAGACTCGTATATTGCTAGCACTATTTTGACCTTAATATGCAATGGTCTTAGATTTTATTAACCATTCTCGAATCTGTTTACCTTGTCGATCTCACAGCACACGATCTGTATAGCTAATTGGACTGTGATCTTTGACATTATTGCACACAGTTGGTTTCTTCCACCGTGTGCACTGTAGAGCGCAGAATTAATTATCGCACTCGAGTGTCCATCATCACCCTTCTGTGTAACTTTGACCTCATCACCCACGGGTAAACTTATGACCGAAGTCATTCCACACACTTCATTTTTACAAAGCTTTTTGCCAATAAATGCCCATGATTTGTCCCTCTTCTAGCCGACGCGTGGCCAAACTAGCCGGGCGGGAAGCTTGCGCGGTAAACAGCGCGGTAGCGCGGGAACAGGCTCACCGATGATACATTTGGCGCCTCTTTGAGCCCACGCGTGCGGTCCGGTGTTGTCAAGCGTGCACTGGAATCCTCCGCTATGAACGTCGTGACAAGACGTGATAATTACAGGCCGGCCGGCGCCCATTTATTACAGCGGCCATTTAACCCTTGTGTCTCTTCAACCTTTCGATCGCGCCCCCCCATTGCAGGAAGCACACCCACCACGAGAAATTCTTAGAGGGTATCCTGCGCGGCTCCAATGGCGCTCCGAGCGGCTGCCGACGACGAGCAGCAGTTCACCATGCGTGTCGTGGTGGACACCCACAGAAGGTTCATGGACCTCTCAGTGGTGTACACCAACGACCCGGTCTGGGTGGAGCACTCCATCCACATCATGGAGTTGTTGCTTGCCGAGGAGAAGTACAAGGTGCTCGGGTTCGACCTCGAGTACACCTGCGCTCGTGTCGGGTCTCATCCCAAGGTCGTCCTCGCCCAGATGTGCATGCGCCACCACGTCCTCGTCTACCACTACTGCCTGGCCACAAGGCCTTGCGAGCGTTTCACCAGGTTTGACAGCAACCCACACTACATGTTCGCCACGGTGGACATCACCAACGATGTAAAGGCGCTCGAGAATTCGGGCATCGCCTGCCAGAATCTTGTCGACATCCAGCACCAATACAAGATCTGGGGCAGCTAGGAGCATGAGAAGGACTCACTGGTTCACCTTGCCGAGGCCATCATCGACCCCTACTACAGAGACATGAAGGATTCGTGCAACAAGCACAAGCGTGCCTGGCACTCGGCCTGTCGGTGTGGAACGACACCTATGGGATCACAAGAATCCCTACTACGGTTGCCGGGGCGTAGGGTTGCAAGAAGAGCAGGATTAGTAGTCAGCACAAGGATCATTTACCCAGGTTCGGGCCGCGAGGATGCATAAAACCCTAGTCCTGCTTTGGTGGATGTATTTCAGAGAGTTCTTGAGCTCTCAAACTAGCTATAGTGGGTGTGTGGTTCCAAAGAGCCGAATCCTTCTCCAGTATGCCATGGGCCTCCTTTTCTAGTCGAAAGGGGCTGCCACAGTGGCATACAGGAGGTGGAAAGGCATACAGTATTGCGAGTTTATCGCTCGTATTACAGGACAGGACGCATTTAATGTGCCGCTAAGGTGTCCCCTAGCTTTATCGGGGACGGGGGCGAGGCCCGTCCCGTCCGTCGCCGCTCCTCCTCGCTTCGACATGCGCCCTGGCCAGCGATGCATCTGGCGCCATGTAGGCAGGCAGGCAGCTGAGGTGGCGCGGTGGTGGAGCCTTCACGAAGATCTGCATGCCGCCATGCACGCGCTTGATGAGTTGGCCTGGGAGCTGCATGTTGCCACGCAGGTGCCTGCTCAGCTGGGTGAGCTGGTAGCTGCATGCGAACGGCGGCGGAGACTTGGTTGGTGCGGGTCTGGCAGTGGCCCTGCTGGCGCCCTCGGTGAGGGCCTCGCCGGGTGGCTTGGCAAGGGTCTTGCCGTGGCACGCTGTCGTCCCCGGCAAGGATCTTGCCGGGGGTCTGGTGGCCTTCCTCGGCAAGGATCTTGCCGAGGGCTGTTGTCTTTTAATCCTCATCTAATCTTGAACATTCCTTGGTCTAGACAAAGATCTGCATGCCACCATGGAGGTGCCTCCGGAGCCCTACTTCCAACGTGGTTCGCTGAGTTGGAACCCGTGGGATCGAGGGTGGCTCACTCCGCTGGTGTGGGCGAGCCGCCCCGGCAAGGGTCTCGCCGGGGCCGCTGAGGCTGCCCCCGGCAAGGACCTTGCCGGGGGAACCTGCTTCGCCGCTCTGCTTCTTTGTGGTCTTGATCTTGGCGTTGCTCTGGCCGTCTTGAGCTTTGGTTTTTCCTTGGTTCACCTCCTTCGCTCTGCCTGGTGCGGCCGCGGGCGCAGCTTCGACTGTCCGTGCACAGGTAAAGGGGTACAAAAGTGCGCCCCCTCTTTTGTACACCGACAGGAGCCCCCTGGCCTGGGCCACACATAAGCGCGACACATTGTTGGCCAGGCCCAAAACGGTGCGCGAGCAGGTGGGGCGGTTTTTACCGCAGTAAAGCTTTTCGCGCGCCGCGCTTCCCACGACCTGTGTTGAATGTGCAACATGGAGGGGTGCACATGACGTGGGTGTTATGCGTGGGGCGGTTCCCGCACGCATGCGTCACATCGCAGTAAAGAGGCGGCTCGCGCCTTGCCCGTAAAAAGAGGGAGGCGTGGAGGCGCGGCTCATTTACTGAACGGGGCCGGGTTGCGGTCTTCAAGGCATCCACACCCCACGATCACGGGGTGGGGAGAGGTCGCTTCACCCGTCCCCTCGGTTCTGCATGTTCGCCACGCGTCCTTCATGCGCCTGGGGTGGCAAGCGGTGGAGGCAGGAAATCGGGCCATCGCTGGTTGGGGCAGCGGGTCGGTCTCGATCCCCTGCGCCTCTGGTGTCTGGATTGGTCGAGCGGGGCAGCCGAGCCCCGTCCCCGCCTCTTTATAAGGAGAGGGAAGGGGGGATGGCATCCCGCATTCTTCTATCTTCTATCTCCTCCTGCTTCTGCCTCTTCCTCTCACCCGCCATGGAGAAGGGGAATCCCGGTCCCTCGACGGTGGCGGCGAGGGTCGCCGCTCGACAACGCGTCCCTCCTCCTCCTGAGCCCGCAGTGGTGGAGCCGGCCACGAGGGGAAGGGGAAGGGGGAGGGGGCGAGGCCATGGGCACGGCCGCGGCAGAGGTCGTGGTGCTCGGGGAAGAGGAGGACGGGGCGGCGCGCCGGCCTCGCCCCCGCCAATGATGCCTTTTCCGACGGAGGGCCACGTTGAAGACCAGCCCTGCGAGTTCTTCATCAGGCTGCGCCGGCCTCCGCGTCGTCGTCTTCGTTTCCCCGCCCCGTTTGCTCGGGTGATGGGGCGTGACCCGCCCCAGACCCTCAGGTTGCACATGAGGGGTTGTGGGAATGGGGGCACGCGGGTCAACGTTGACTTCCCGGCTCCTCGGGTCATGTACCTCCGCCGTGGATGGAAGAGGTTCGCTCACATCCACAGCCTAATGGCGGGGCTCGTCCTCTACTTCAAATTAATGGAGGACGGCCTGCTCTCCGTCAAGGTGTTCAGAGAGTTTGGAACTCGCCTGAAGTGTTGCGTAGAGAGCTCCTCCGACGGAGACTCCGATGATGGAAGCTCTTCCTCGAGCGATAGTGACGAGGAGGACAGCGGGGCATATGACGGGGACGAGTCCGACTAGGCGTCGGACGCCCCGCGCCTGGGCGGGTGCGGCAGCAGCAGCATCTGCACCTGGCCGCTCCTCCGGTGGGGTTTCGCCGGGGGAGGGGCCAGCTCCTTGAACTTCTCGGGGCCGTCTCCTTGGGTGGCTGGCGTCGGGAGGCTGCGAAAGAGGAAGAGGGCGGGCGACAAGGCCGTCAACTCGGAGTACGCGGGCACTGACGCCTTCATCGCGTATTGCTGGTCCTGCCGCCTCGTCTTCCAGCTCCTTTCCCGGCACCGTCATCACCAACCCACCCTTGGGTAGCCACCGAGGTGTTCTCTTGGTGCTTTCTGCTGCTCGGAGCTCGCCTAGGCGCCCCTTTTTCCCTTTAGCCTTCTTGACCTGCCTCCTGAGGAGAGGGACAAGAAAGGGATTACGGGCATCTTATCTCTTTTTTAGTTTGTAAGCCTGCGGGCCTTCGTTAAATTTAGAACTTGTAATCCCCTTGCTCATGTTTTTCATTCCGTGTGAGATGTACCTGTATGGGATGCTTTTAATGAAAAAGGGATGTTTTCCGGGTTTTTCGTCCGCGGGTAGACCCCGCGACAAGGAGCAAATCCTTGTTATTATTTAAGATAAACATTTTTCGCCCGGCAACAGGCCTTGCCGCCCCCCTCACTTCACTCGACCATTCTCGCGCTCTTGGCGGAGGCAGGGATGAAGTGGGCTTAGGCTCCTCGTTCTATCTCCTTGCCGCCGCGGCTACAACCAAATCCAGGCCTAGGAGATAATCCTTAGGTATAGGAAAAAGGGGAGCATGGTAGTTTGGAGATAAAACTAGGTTTCACATGCCCCAGTTCCATTCCGAAATGCATGACAGAGGATAAAAGACTTATCTGGATCTGCAGCCCCCGGCAACCTTGTCTCGCTGCGGTTGGATCCTTGTGCTTGCAGCCCCCCGGCAACTCTGGTTTGCCGGGGTCGGGATGGCGGTCCATCCTCTTTCTTCCAAGTAGCTCGGCAAAAGTGCTCATGTGCCCTGCGAACCAAAGGAGGACGGAAAAGAACAGAGAGACGCGCACTCGACCTCTGGGCTAGGGGTTAGTCGCCGCTAAGCACTATCAACCCTAACCAAGGAAGAGACTCGACCTAGCATGCATGCTATAACTTAGGGCGCCAGCGCTTCATTTATTTGTGCTCAGGGTCTGCGCCTGGCTTTGTACAAAGGGTTACATGCCTTGCCGGCAAGGCTTGTACAAAAGGTGGCTTGTCGGGGGGGGGGGGCGGCAAGCCGCGCCTTATGGGTAAAACTTGCGAAGATGCTCAATGTTCCAGGAGTTGCTCACTGGAACGACATCTTCGGTCTCCAGGAGGACTGCGCCGGGCCTGGTGACTCGTATTACCCGATAAGGGCCTTCCCACTTTGGCGTCAACTTGTTGGAATTCTTGGCCGACTGAACGCGCCGAAGAACAAGGTCGCCTTCCTCAAAGCTTCGGGCATGAACCTTCCGGCTATGGTAGCGGCGCAAGGCTTGCTGGTAGCATGCTGCTCTCACAGCCGCCCGAAGATGATCTTCCTCAAGGAGTGTCGCGTCATCTTGCTGCAACTGCTGTTGCTCAAGCTCATCATAAGTGAGCAGTCGAGGTGACCCATATATGAGTTACGTGGGGAGAACTGCCTTCGCCCCGTATACTAGGGCTAAGGGTGTCTGACCGGTGGCTCGATTTGGCGTCGTCCTGATCGACCAAAGAACCGCCGGCAACTCATCAATCCAGCGCCTTCCGCTCTTGTGCATCCTATCAAAGGTCTTCGTTCTCAGGCCTCGCAACACTTCAGTGTTCGCCCTCTCTGCTTGGCCGTTGCTCCGGGGGTGTGCCACGAAAGCAAAACAGACCTTGCTGCCGAGGTCTTGAATGTACTGCATGAAGGTGTGACTTGTGAACTGCGTGCCGTTGTCGGTGATGACTCTGCTTGGCACACCAAAATGGCAGACTAGTCCTTTGAAGAACTTGACGGCTGCCTGGGCTGTCACCTTCCTCACTGGTTTCACCTCTGGCCACTTTGTGAACTTGTCGATTGCAACGTACAAATACTCAAAGCCCCCGACGGCACGGGGGAAAGGGCCTAGTATGTCGAGCCCCCAGACAGAGAATGGCCAGGAGAGAGGGATCGTTTGAAGGGCTTGAGCCGGTTGATGAAGCTTCTTTGAATGGAACTAACACCCTTCACACTTGGTTACTAGTGTTGTCGCATCCTGGAGGGCGGTGGGCCAGAAGAAACCTTGCCGGAACGCCTTCCCGGCAAGGGCCCTCGACCCTATGTGGGCGCCACATATGCCTCCATGTATCTCTGCCAACAGCTCCAGTCCTTCCTCCCAGGAGATGCACTTCAATTTCACACCGTCCGGCCTTCTCTTGTACAGGACGTCATCGACGAACTGGTACAGGGCAGACCGACGGGCTACATTTTCCGCTTCTTCCTGCTCCTCAGGAAGTTCCCCTGTTTGGAGGAATCGGATAGTATGATGCGCCCACGCCGGAGCCTGGGGCTCGACGGCAAGGACCAAAGGCATTTCCTCCGCCATGGGAGCGGCTGTCTCTACGGCCAGGGCTCGACGCCCTGCCGGAGCCGGTTGCTCTCTGGGAGGCTCGGCGTCCACGGCAGCATCCTTGCCGGCAGCCCCAGGGGGATCGGTAGGAAAGTACTCATCGGGACGTGATTTCCTTCGCTTGTTCCGCCCTGTTGATGGTTCAATGGAAGGCTGAGTTAAATGGAGCAAAAAGGTACCTGGTTCCACAGGTAGCTTAAATGCAGCACGCTTCGACAGGTAATCGGTGATGTCGTTCTCCACTCCGGGAACGTGCTCCGCCTGGATACCGTCAAAGCGCTCCTCCAGCTTCCTCACTTCATCTACGTAGGCCTCCATCAATGGGCTCTGGTAATTCTTATTGACCTGTCTGACGACAAGCTGCGAGTCACCCCTGACGATGAGCTTCTTCACCACGAGGTCCGCCGCGATCCTGAGACCGGCAAGCAGCCCCTCGTACTCAGCAGTGTTGTTTGTGGACATCTCCCTGGGAAAGTGCATCTGGATCACGTACTTGAGGTGCTCTCCGGTGGGTGCGACAAGCAGCACACCGGCACCGGCGCCTTGCAGCGAGAAAGCCCCATCAAAGTACATGATCCAGTCGCGGTCCGCTCCCTTGCCGGGGAGAACGGTCTCTTGGATTTCTTCGTCAGGTGTTGAGGTCCATTCTGCAATGAACTCTACCAAGATTCTGCTCTGGATTGTTGAAGTACTTTCAAACTTCAACCCAAAGCTTGACAACTCCAAGGCCCATTCCACAATCCTTCCGGTCGCATCTGGGTTGTGTAGTATCCGTTGTAGTGGGAGGCGGGTGACGACAGTGATCTCGTGGGCTTGGAAGTAATGACACAGCTTCCTCGAGGCCATAAGGAGGCCGAAGAGCAATTTCTGCACACCGGAGTACCTCGACCTAGCCCCCTGCAAGAGGGAGCTAACAAAGTAAACCGGGTGCTGCTTCTTCTTCTTCTTCTGCACAACTTTGCTTGACTGTGCGGGTGTTGCCCTGACGGCGTCGGACTCTGTCGGGGAAATCTTTGGCTCGCCGTCCGCTGGTTCTGCTATCGCCAATGCCTCCTCGTCGACCTCGCTCTGTGCCACCAGTGCGGCGCTGACCACTTGATTCGTTGCCGCTAGGTACATCAGCAACGGTTCTTGTGGCTTAGGCGCAACCAGTATTGGCGTGGAGGAAAGGTATTTCTTCAGATCCTGCAATGCCGCCTCGGCTTCTGGGGTCCACTCCATCGGACCTGCCTTCAAGATTTTGAAGAAGGGAAGGGCGCGCTCGGTGGACTTGGAGATGAATCAGTTCATGGCGGCGACGCAGCTGGTGAGCCTACGCATATCCTTGATCCGCTTGGGCGCCTCAATCTGTTCAATAGCCTTGATTTTGTCTGGTTTGCCTCGATTCCGCGCTGTGACACAAAGAATCCGAGAAGCTTGCCGGACGGAACACCGAAGACACACTTCTTAGGATTCAGCTTAAGGTTGATCTTGCGCGGGTTGGCAAACGTCTCTTCCAGATCTTGCACAAGGGTTGCCCCGTCCTTGGTTTTGACCACTGTGTCATCCATGTATGCCTCCATATTTCTATGGAGCTGGGGTTCAAAACCAATTTGGACTGCCCTTGCAAACATTGAGCCAACACTCTTCAACCCGAAAGGCATCCGTAAAAAGCAATACATACCACATGGGGTGATGAATGCTGTCTTCTCTTCATCTTCTCTCGTCATAAAGATTTGGTGGTAGCCTGAGTAGGCGTCGAGGAATGACAGCAGATCACACCCGGCCATGGAGTCGACAATCTGGTCGACGCGCGGCAATGGGAAGGGGTCCTTAGGACAAGCCTTATTGATGTCTGTGTAGTCAATACACAGCCTCCACTTCCCATTTGCCTTGCGCACCACCACCGGATTGGCGAACCACGTCGGATGGAGCACTCCTCTCACCAAACCCGCTGCTTCCAACTTCCTGATCTCCTCTGTGATGAACTCCTGCCTCTCCAGAGCCTGCTTTCTAACCTTCTGCTTGACGGGCCGCGCATGAGGACAGACAGCTAGGTGGTGCTCAATCACCTCCCTGGGAACACCGGGGATGTCAGATGCTTGCCATGCAAACACGTCGACATTCGCCCGCAGGAAGGTGACGAGCGCGCCTTCCTATTTGCTGTCGAGGGTGGAGCCTATGGTGAAAGCCCCTCCCATGCCATCCTCCCTAACCGATACCTTCTTGGTCTGCGGTGGCTCAGCTCTGGATTTCTTGCTCTTGCCGGTAGAGCTCTCCGGCACATCCTCGACGGTAGCACAACACTCCGAGGAGGTGCGCTTGCCGGAGTGGGTGCGAGAGGTCTTGTCGGTCTCCTTCTTCCCTCCCGGGGCTTTAGTGGCAGGAGCAAGAGCCTTAGCGGCAACTGCTGCAACTGCTTCCCGGTAGAGTTGGTCGGTGCAAATCAGCGCGTCCTTCTTATCAGAGGGGACGGAGATGATAGTCAATGTCACGGGCATCTTTAGCATGTTGTAGGCATAGTGCGACACCGCCATGAACTTAGCTAGTGCCGGGCGGCCGAGAATCCCGTTTTAGGGCAAGGGGATCTCGGCCACGTCGAAGACGATCCTCTCCGTCCTATGGTTCAACTCTCCTCCAAACGTCACGGGCAGCGTGACCTTCCCCTTTGGCTGGCTCCTCCCCGGATTGACCCCTTGAAACGTGCCCGTTTCCTCGAGGTCTCCATCAGGGATTTGCAGCCTTTTGATCACGACGGGCGAGATCAAGTTCAGGCCGGCCCTGCCGTCGACCAACATCTTGTTCACCTTGAGGTTGCGTATCGTTGGGGAGACCAACAACGGCAAACACCCGACCGCGGTTGTGCGGTCAGGGTGGTCCTCGGCGTCAAAGATGAGGGGCGTGCTAGACCACTTCAGCGGCTTCTGTGCGTCGAACGACGGCTCCGCTGTTGTAACCTCTCGCGCCCACTGCTTGAGCTGGCGGTGAGAAGTATGCAGCGAGGCGCCACCGTCAACGCACATGGCCTATGTAGCCTTCTGGAACTCTTGCTCGCCGGACTCGTCGTCCTCGTCATGACCATCGTCTTCTTGCTTCTTGTCACGGCCCCGTGCGGGCCTCTCTTGCTGGTTGTCCTTGTCGCGGCGGCCTCCTTGGCCGCCATGCTTCTTGCCGGATCCCTCGGCACCGTCCTGGCCCTTCTCTGTGTCCCGCCTCTCATACTCGGCCTTTTGCTTTTCAGCAAGCAGCTCGACTTGCCGGCAGTTCTGGAGGTCGTGGCCTTTGGTGCGATGGATCTTGCAGTACTGCTTGCCGGAGCCCCCTGGCTTGCCAGCAGCTGCTAAGGCCCGGCAGGCGATGCACCCGGCAATCTCCTTGCCGGGGTCGTCTGCCTTGACCTTCTTGGCAGCGCCGGTGTCGTCAGACCCTTCAACGGCAAGCACGGCCTTACCCTTGCGTTTCCTGTTGCGACGCTGGCCCTTCATCGTCGGGGCGGCGGTGTCTTTGTCAGTAGAGTCGGTTTCCGCGCCGGCGTCCTCGCCGGGGTACTTGCTTCCCTCTTCAGCCCGGGCGCACCTGTCGGCCAGAACATAGAGTTCGGCCACATCCTTAACCTTGGTCATCGCCAGCTCTTCGCGCATCTTGCGATTGTGCATGTTCTGATGGAACGCACTAATCACAGCGGCGGGATGAACGTCGGGGATGTTGTACTGCACTTGGCTGAATCTCTGGATGTACTTGCGCAGGGTTTCCCCTTCCTTCTGGGGAATGATATGCAGATCACTGGCCTGGCCATGAGCTTGGTGGCCCCCAGTGAAGGCGCCAACGAACTCACGGCACAGATCCGACCAAGAAGAAATGGAATCCGCCGGCAAGTGCATCAACCAAGACATAACATTGGGCTTCAGTGCCAACGGGAAGTAATTGGCAAGCACCTTGTCGTCGCGAGCTCCGGCAGCCTGCACCGCGATGGTGTAGATGCTGAGGAACTCGGACGGATGGGTCTTGCCAGTATACTTCTCGCCGACGTCGAGCTTGAATGTGCGGTGAGACGGCCACTGGAACTGCCGCAGCTCACTGGTAAAGGCTGGGCAGCCCACGTCATAAGGTAGGCCGCCGGAGCCCCCTGGCGCTGGGTGGTCCATAGCGGGTCCCACCCGCTTGTCCGACTGGTGGTGTGTATCACGTCGGCGCTCGATAGTGGTTCGAGCATCTTCGTGAGCTCATTCTCGAAGAACTTGGCACTGGTCGCGGCGGGTCCGCGGGTCGGACGACGCTATGGAGATGTTATCACAAGCGTCGTCACGACAGGCCGACGCCCGCGGCGGCTGGCGAGGAGGGGGGGAGTGCACCGTAACCGCAGCACCCCCGGTCCTCCCAGCGCTGGCATGTGGTGGCTCGGTGGGGCGCTGGCCTAAGGGTCCTGCCGGTCATGGATCATCTTTGTTGGCGACGGCGACGAGGCTCCGGATGGTGGCCCTCCACTCGTCAAGCTTCTCCGCAGCAGGAGGGAAGTCGAGGAGTAGCTGCGCGCGCCAAAGCTTCTGCTGGCGTGGGTGGCGGCGACAGTTGCGTGGACCGTGGCGCGCTTCGACTTCTAACCACGTTAGAAGGAGCTCTATCACGACCCAGCGGCTGCGCGCCATTTTCAACAGCACTTCGGCGGGCATGCTGAACTCCTTCGTCCCGCGGACGATGCATAGGGCTCTTCCCACTGCAGTATCTGCGGTGACGCTGCTCGTTGCGTGCACCCTGGGAAGAGCGCGCCGTGGGCGCCGGCGTGGGCGTCCTGGAGGTTGCTGCACCGCCCGGGGGTGGCACAACGACACTCCTGGAGGGCCCCGTGCCGCCTGCGGGGGGCCCAACTCCGTCTTTGGATCTGGCGACGTGCGGCCGGTCGTCTGGCGCGCGGACAACGCCGCTCGCCAGGCTCTGACTGCCAGGGCGATGCTGGTGCTCGCGGACCGCGGCTCGGGTCCTGTCCGCGACAGGCCCGCTGCTCGTCCGCACTGGCACAGGACGTTCGGCCCCCAACGAGCCGATCGCCGTGGCCGTCTTCTTCTTGGGAGCCATGGCGATGAAGAACTGCTAGGCCAATTACTAGACCAGATTCTCACAATTGTGCCCCCTACCTGATGCGCCAGAGATGTCGGTGTGGAACGACACCTATGGGATCACAAGAATCCCTACTACGGTTGCCAGGGCGCAGGGTTGCAAGAAGAGCAGGATTAGTAGTCAGCACAAGGATCGTTTACCCAGGTTCGGGCCGCGAGGATGCGTAAAACCCTAGGCCTGCTTTGGCGGATGTATTTCAGAGAGTTCTTGAGCTCTCGAACTAGCTATGGTGGGTGCGTGGTTCCAAAGAGCCGAATCCTTCTCCAGTATGCCATGGGCCTCCTTTTATAGTCGAAAGGGGCTGCCATAGTGGCATACAGGAGGTGGAAATGCGTACAGTATTGCGAGCTTATCGCTCGTATTACAGGACAAGACGCATTTAATATGCCACTGAGGTGTCCCCTAGCTTTATCGGGGACGGGGGTGAGGCCCGGCCCGTCCGTCGCCGCTCCTCCTCGCTTCGACACGCGCCCTAGCCAGCGATGCGTGCGGTGCCATGTAGGCAGGCAGGCAGCTGAGGTGGCGCGGTGGTGGAGCCTTCACGAAGATCTACATGCCACCACGCAGGCACTTGATGAGTTGGCCTGGGAGCTGCATGTTGCCACGCAGGTTCCTGCTCAGCTGGTTGAGCTAGCAGCTGCATGCGAACGGCGGCGGAGACTTGGTTGGTGCGGGTCTGGCAGTGGCCCTGCTGGCGCCCTCGGTGAGGGCCTTGCCGGGTGGCCCGGCAAGGGTCTTGCCGTGGCGCGCTGTCGTCCCGGCAAGGATCTTGCCGGGGGTCTGGTGGCCTTCCTCGGCAAGGATCTTGCCGAGGGCTGTTGTCTTTTAATCCTCATCTGATCTTGAACATTCCTTGGTCTTGACAAAGATCTGCATGCCACCATGGAGGTGCCTCCGGAGCCCTAGTTCCAACGTGGTTGGCTGAGTTGGAACCCGTGGGCTCGAGGGTGGCTCACTCCACTGGTGTGGGCGAGCTGCCTCGGCAAGGGTCTCGCCAGGGCCGCTGAGGCTGCCCCCGGCAAGGACCTTGCCGGGGGAACCTGCTTCGCCCCTCTGCTTCTTTGCGGTCTTGATCTTGGCGTTGCTCTGGCCGTCTTGAGCTTTGGTTTTTCCTTGGTTCACCTCCTCCGCTCTGCCTGGTGCGGCCGCGGGCGCGGCTTCGACTGTCCGTGCACAGGTAAAGAGGTACAAAAGTGTGCCCCCTCTTTTGTACACCGACACAGCCTGGATGGAGAAACTCGACAAAGCTCACGTCGTGTACGCGGCCAAGTAGGCGTACACGAGCTACTACATGTACACGAGGATCGTTGACATGAGGAAGTGCCTCCTTCCCCAAAACGGCCAGGGATCCAGCCGAAAGCAGAGCAATGGCAAGCGTCGTCGCAACAATAAGTTGATTAGATCCTCATTTCTCCTACTTTAGTATGCATGTAATTGCTTACTTTGGTGTGTGGAAATGTGATGTGTGTAGTCACTTGTGTAATTGTATGCTTAATTTGGTTATGCAATGCTGTCTTTTTAAGTATATATGTTGATGCTCTGTAGACAGAGCATAGATGTTGTGCGGACAAAGAAAATCACATCGCACACAGACTAAACAATGGAACCCGTCGGCGATGTTTTCATCAATCACTCACAATTGTATACCAGCAATCATTTGCTCACAACACACACGGCTTGTTAGCAGTAATCATCTGTGTTGTTATCGGTCTTCGCACACATTTCCGATTACATACCTGTTTGCCGCGTATGACACACATCTTGATATATTCAACCGTTTATGTTCTCTTGTCTCAACGCAAACAGTTCATCCGAGTGAACCGCATGCCGTATATCGCACACACCTTGATCTGGCTGGCCGTTTCTTGTGTTGCCTAATCACAAACAGTTCATCGAGTGAACTGTAAGTTGTATCTCGCACACGCCTTCATCTGGCTGCCCATTTCTTTTGTTCCGCCACATCGCAAATAGTTAATTGAACTGAACTGTATGCCCAGCATCGCACACGCAACTAAAATCTAAACTGTGTTTGATGCATCCTCCATCGCAAATGTTTTGCACCTTTTCTGACGGGTTTTTTACACCACCGTTTGTGATTAATACATTGCACACAGTTTCGTCGAAGGGTCTCTGATTGTAGTGTCGCGTTAGCAGCGACCTGCAGTAGTGTAGAATAAAGTTTTTAGTATGATCTAGCTTTGAGTTTTGCTTTATGCTCTATCTATGTAATCGAGTTCGTGAGATATATAATAAAGAGTAGTTTTGAGTTGAGGGCTTTGCTTTCTGGCTATGATCTTGAGGGTATTCAATAAAAAGAAAAGAAAGAAATAAAAAGGATCATATATTGATCTTATGGAGAGTAATGACTTCACATATAAAGAGTATGATGAATAAAAGTTACTGAGAGTTGACAAACATAGTTTTGGTCATTGTTGCAATTAATAGGAAGTAATAAAGAAAGAGAGGCTTCACATATAAATATACTATCTTGGACATCTTTTGTAATTGTGAGCACTCATTAAAATATGACATGTTAAAAAGTTGATGTTGGACAAGGAAGACAACATAATGAGTTATGTTTGCTTATATCCGAATAGAAGTTATATTGTTTTGGATCATCCAACATGTTGAGCTTGCCTTTCCCTCTCATGCTAGCCAAATTCTTTGCACCAAGTAGAGATACTACTTGTGCTTCCGAACATCCCTAAACCCAGTTTTGCCATGAGAGTCCACCATACCTACCTCTAGATTGAGTAAGCTCCTTCAAGTAAGTTGTCATCGGTGCAAGCAATAAAATTTGCTCTTTCTAAATATGCATGATTTATTAGTGTGAATAAAATAAGCTTTATACGAGCTTGTGATATGGAAGAAATAAAAAGCGACGGACTGCATAATAAAGGTCTTTATCACAAGTGGCAATATAAAGTAACGTTCTTTTGCATTAAGATTTTGTGCATCCAACCATAAAAGCGCATGACAACCTCTGCATCCCTCTGCGAAGGGCCTATCTTTTATTTTTATCTCCTACCCTTATGCAAGAGTCATGGTGATCTTCACCTTTCCTTTTTACACCTTTTCCTTTGGCAAGCTCTATGTGTTGGAGAGATCTGGATATATATATATCCACTCGGATGTAGGTTATCATAAAGTATTATTGTTGACATTACCCTTGAGGTAAAAGGTTGGGAGGCGAAACTATAAGCCCCTATCTTTCTCTATGTCCGATTGAAACTTTCTACCCATAAGTATCGCGTGAGTGTTAGCAATTGTGAAAGATTATATAATAGTTGAGTATGTGGACCTGCTGAAAAGCTCTTATTCGACTCTTTCCGATGTTATGATAAATTGCAATTGCTTCAATGACTGAGATCATAGTTTGTTAGTTTTCAATGAAGTTTCTGATTCATACTTTACCTTGTGAACGAATTGTTACTTTAGCATAAGAAATTATATGGCATTATATGTTGCTGTTCTAAAGATGATCATGATGCTCTCATGTTCGTATTTTATTTTATCGACACCTCTATCACTAAACATGTGGACATATTTATCGATATCGGCTTTCGCTTGAGGACAAGCGAGGTCTAAGCTTGGGGGAGTTGATACGTCCATTTTGCATCATGCTTTTATATCAATATTTAATGCATTATGGGCTGTTATTTTACAAGGTTTACATGAAGAGGGAGAATGCCGACAGCTGGAATTCTGTACTAGAAAAGGAGCAAATATTAGAGACCTATTCTGCACAACTCCAAAAGTCCTGAAACTTCACGGAGATTGTTTTTGGAAAATATAAAAAATATTGGGCGAAGAAAGAACCAGAGGGGGGCCACCAGCCAGCCACAAGGGTGGAGGGCGCGCCCTACCCCCCTGGGTGCGCCCCACGATCTTGTGGGCCCCTGGCAGGCCTCCGGCGCCCATCTTCTGCTATATGGTGTCTTTTAACCTGGAAAAAATCAGAAGGAAGCTTTCGGGATGAAGCGCCGCCGTCTCGAGGCGGAACCTGGGCAGAACCAATCTAGGGCTCCGGCGGAGCTGTTCTGCCGGGGAAACATCCCTCTGGGAGGGGGAAATCATCGCCATTGTCATCACCATCGATCCTCTCATCGGGGGAGGGTCAATCTCCATCAACAACATCACCAGCACCATCTCCTCTCAAACCCTATTTCATCTCTTGTATTCGATCTTGGTCCCAAAACCTCAGATTGGTACCTATGGGTTGCTAGTAGTGTTGATTACTCCTTGTAGTTGATGCTAGTTGGTTTATTCGATGGAAGATCATATGTTCAGATCCTTAATGATAATTAATACTCCTCTGATTATGATTATAAATATGCTTTGTGAGTAGTTACGTTTGTTCCTGAGGACATGGGAGAAGTCTTGTTATAAGTAATCATGTGAATTTGGTATTCGTTCGATATTTTCATGAGATGTATGTTGTCTCTCCTCTAGTGGTGTTATGTGAATGTTGACTACATGACACTTCACCATTATATGGGCCTAGGGGAAGGCATGGGAAGTAATAAGTAGATGATGGGTTGCTAGAGTGACAGAAGCTTAAACCCTAGTTTATGCGTTGCTTCGTAAGGGGCTGATTTGGATCCATATGTTTCATGCTATGGTTAGGTTTACCTTAATACTTCTTTCGTAGTTGCGGATGCTTGCGAGAGGGGTTAATCATAAGTGGGAGGCTTGTCCAAGGAAGGGCAGCACCCAAGCACCGGTCCACCCACATATCAAATTATCAAAGTAACAAACGTGAATCATATGAGCATGATGAAAACTAACTTGACAACAATTCCCATGTGTCCTCGGGAGCGCTTTGCTTTATATAAGAGTTCATCCAGGCTTGTCCTTTGCTACAAAAAGGATTGAGCCACTTTGTTGCACCTTGTTTACTTTTATTACTTGTTACCCGTTATGACTTATCCTATCACAAAACTATCAGTTACCGATAATTTCAGTGCTTGCACAGAATACCTTGTTGAAAACCACTTGTTATTTCCTTCTGCTCCTCGTTGGGTTCGACACTCTTACTTATCGAAAAGACTACGATAGATCCCCTATACTTGCAGGTCATCAACCTACTACAACCGCGACCTCTTCAAGAAATTACAACTCCTCAAGCAAGGAACAAAGAGCATTGAAGAGTACTACATGGAAATGGAGATCGCCATGATACGAGCTAATGTCACGGAAGATGATGAGCAAACTTTGGCACGTTTCTTGAATGGACTCAATCACCCTATCAAGAAGATCGCCGATTTCCAACCTTACTCCAACCTCCTCGAGCCCGTGCATCAAGCCACCAAGGCGGAGCGACAAGTGTAAGATGACTTGAAGTACGCCAAGTACTCTTCCAAGAACTACGGCTCAAACAACCAAGCTTCAACGACACCAACACCTTCTACCTCAACAACACCTTTGATATGTCTCCAACATATCTATAATTTTTTATTGTTCCATGCTATTATATTATTTGTTTTGGGTGTTTTATATGTATTGATATGCTATTTTATATTATTTTTGGGACTAACCTATTAACCTAGAGCCCAGTGCCAGTTTCTATTTTTTTCTTGTTTTTGAGTTTCGCAGTAAAGGAATACCAAACGGAATAAAACCTTCAGAAGACACCTGTGGGACTTGGACTCCGAGTTAGAAGACCTTGGAGTAGACGACAAGCCACAGGGGCGCGCCCTAGGGGGCTCCCCCTGCATTGTGGCCTACTCCAAGCCCCCCTGGCCTACTTCTTCGTCCTATAAATTCACATATATTCCCAAACCCTCAGAAGCATCCACGAAAACACTTTTTAGCCGCCGCAACCATCTGTACCCGTGAGATCCCATCTTGGGGTCGTTTCCGGCATCTTGCCGGAGGGGGATTCGATAACGGAGGGCTTCTACAACAATTCTATTACCCTTCCGATGAAGCGTGAGTAGTTTACCTCAGACCTACGGGTCCATAGCTAGTAGCTAGATGGCTTCTTCTCTCTCTTTGATTCTCAATACCACGTTCTCCTCGATGTTCTTGGAGATCTATCAGATGTAATCTTATTTTGTGGTGTGTTTGTCAAGATCCGATGAATTGTGGATTTATGATCAGCTTATCTATGAATATTATTTGAATCTCCTCTGAATTCTTATATGCATGATTTGATATCTTTATAATTCTCTTCGAACTATCGGTTTGGTTTGGCCAACTAGATTGGTTTTTCTTGCAATGGGAGAAGTTCTTAGCTTTGGGTTCAATCTTGCGGTGTTCTTCCCCAGTGACAGTAGGGGCAGCAAGGCACGTATTGTATTATTGCCATCGAGGATAAAAAGATGGGGTTTACATCATATTGCTTGAGTTTATTCCTATACATCATGTCATCTTACTTAATGCGTTACTTTGTTCTTCATGAACTTAATACTCTAGATGCAGGCAGGAGTCGGTCGATGTGTGGAGTAATAGTAGTAGATGTAGAATTGTTGTTGTCTACTTGACACAGACGTGATGCCTATATTTCATAATCATTGCCTTAGATATCATCATAACTTTTCCCTTTTCTATCAATTGCTCGACAGTAATTTGTTCACCCACCATATTATTTCCTATCTTGAGAGAAGCCTCCAGTGAAACCTATGGCCCCCGAGTCTATTTTCTATCATATAAGTTTCCGATCTACTATATTGCAATCATTTACTTTCTGATCTATAAACCAAAAACCCAAAAATATTTACTTATCGTTTGTTTAGTTTCATCTGTCTCTATTAGATCTCACTTTTGCAAGTGACCGTGAAGGGATTGACAACCCCTTTATCACGTTGGGTGCAAGTTGTTTGATTGTTTGTGCAGGTATTAGGTGATTTGTGCGTTGTCTCCTATTGGATTGATACCTTGGTTCTCTAACTGAGGGAAATACTTATCTCTACTTTGCTGCACCACCCTTTCCTCTTCAAGGGAAAAACCAATGCAAGTTCAAGAACTAGCAGGAAGAATTTCTGGCGCCATTGCTGGGGAGATCTACGCCAAGTCAAGACTTACAAAGTACTGCTACCTCTTTAGCACTGCGTTGGTTTTCCCTTGAAGAGGAATGGGTGATGCAGCAAAGTAGCGTAAGTATTTCCCTCAGTTTATGAGAACCAAGGTATCAATCCAGTAGGAGGCCACGCACGAGTCCCTCGCACCTACACAAACAAATAAATCCTCGCAACCAACGCAATAAAGGGGTTGTCAATCCCTTCACGGTCACTTACGAGAGTGAGATCTGATAGATATGATAAGATAATATTTTTGGTATTTTTATGATAAAGATGCAAAGTAAAGAAAGCAAAATAAAAACGGCGCTAGAAATAACTTGTTGCAGGGAGATTAAAATGATGGAAAATAGAGCCGGGGGCCATAGGTTTCACTAGTGGCTTCTCTCAAGGGCATAAGTATTACGATGGGTGAACAAATTACTGTTGAGCAATTGACAGAATTGAGCATAGTTATGAGAATATCTAGGTATGATCATGTATATAGGCATCACGTCCGAGACAAGTAGACCGACTCCTGCCTGCATCTACTACTATTACTCCACACATCGACCGCTATCCAGCATGCATCTAGAGTATTAAGTTCAAAAGAACAGGGTAACGCTTTAAGTAAGATGACATGATGTAGAGGGATAAACTCATGCAATATGATATAAACCCCATCTTGTTATCCTCGATGGCAACAATACAATACGTGCCTTGCTGCCCCTACTATCACTGGGAAAGGACACCGCAAGATTGAACCCAAAGCTAAACACTTCTCCCATTGCAAGAAAGATCAATCTAGTAGGCCAAACCAAACTGATAATTCGAAGAGACTTGCAAAGATAACCAATCATACATAAAAGAATTCAGAGAAGATTGAAATATTGTTCATAGATAAACTTGATCATAAACCCACAATTCATCGGTCTCAACAAACACACCGCAAAAGAAGATTACATCAAATAGATCTCCACAAGAGAGGGGGAGAACATTGTATTGAGATCCAAAAAGAGATAAGAAGCCATCTAGCTAATAACTATGGACCCGAAGGTCTGAGGTAAACTACTCACACATCATCGGAGAGGCTATGGTGTTGATGTAGAAGCCCTCCGTGATCGATGCCCCCTCCGGCGGAGCTCCGGAAAAGGCCCCAAGATGGGATCTCACGGGTACAGAAGGTTGCGGCGGTGGAATTAGGTTTTTGGCTCTGTATCTGGTAGTTTGGGGGTACGTAGGTATATATAGGAGGAAGAAGTACGTCGGTGGAGCAACGAGGGGCCCACGAGGGTGGAGGGCGCGCCCAAGGGGGGTAGGCGCGCCCCCCAACCTCGTGCCTTCCTGGTTGATGTCTTGACGTAGGGTCCAAGTCCTCTGGATCACGTTCGTTCCGAAAATCACGTTCCCGAAGGTTTCATTCCGTTTGGACTCTGTTTGATATTGTTTTTCTGCGAAACTCTGAAATAGGCAAAAATAGCAATTCTGGGCTGGGCCTCCGGTTAATAGGTTAGTCCCAAAAATAATATAGAAGTGTATAATAAAGCCCATTAATGTGCAAAATAGAATATAATATAGCATGGAACAATAAAAAATTATAGATACGTTGGAGACGTATCAAGCATCCCCAAGCTTAATTCCTGCTCGTCCTCGAGTAGGTAAATGATAAAAATAGAATTTTTGATGTGGAATGCTACTTGGCATAATTTCAATGTAATTCTCTTAATTGTGGTATGAATATTCAGATCTGAAAGATTCAAGACAAAAGTTTAATAGTGACATAAAAATAATAATACTTCAAGCAAACTAACTAAGCAATTATGTCTTCTCAAAATAACATGGCCAAAGAAAGTTATCCCTACAAAATCATATAGTCTGGCTATGCTCTATCTTCACCACACAAAGTATTTAAATCATGCACAACCCCGATGACAAGCCAAGCAATTGTTTCATACTTTTGATGTTCTCAAACTTTTTCAATCTTCACGCAATACATGAGCGTGAGCCATGGACATAGCACTATATGTGGAATAGAATGGTGGTTGTGGAGAAGACAAAAAGGAGAAGATAGTCTCACATCAACTAGGCGTATCAACGGGCTATGGACATGCCCATTAATAGATATCAATGTGAGTGAGTAGGGATTGCCATGCAACGGATGCACTAGAGCTATAAGTATATGAAAGCTCAACAAAAGGAACTAAGTGGGTGTGCATCCAACTTGCTTGCTCACGAAGACCTAGGGCAATTTGAGGAAGCCCGTCATTGGAATATACAAGCCAAGTTATATAATGAAAATTTCCCACTAGTGTATGAAAGTGATATCATAGGAGACTCTCTATCATGAAGATCATGGTGCTACTTTGAAGCACAAGTGTGGTAAAAGGATAGTAATATTGTCCCTTCTCTCTTTTTCTCTCATTTTTTTATTTGGGCCTTTTCTCTTTTTTTGGCCTCCTTTTTTTTAGTCCAGAGTCTCATCCCGACTTGTGGGGGAATCATAGTCTCCATCATCCTTTCCTCACTTGGGACAATGCTCTAAAAATGATGATCATCACACTTTTATTTACTTACAACTCAACAATTACAACTCAATACTTAAAACAAAATATGACTCTATTTGAATGCCTCCGGTGGTGTACCGGGATATGCAATGAATCAAGAGTGACATGTATGAAAGAATTATGAACGGTGGCTTTGCCACAAATACAATGTCAACTACATGATCATGCGATGCAATATGACAATGATGGAGCGTGTTATAGTAAACGAAACGGTGGAAAGTTGCATGGCAATATATCTCGGATTGGCTATGGAAATGCCATGATAGGTAGTTATGGTGGCTGTTTTGAGGAAGGTATATGGTAGGTGTTTGATACCGGCGAAAAGTGCGGGGTATTAGAGAGGCTAGCAATGGTGGAAGGAAGAAAAGTGCGTATAATCCATGGACTCAACATTAGTCGTAAAGAACTCATATACTTATTGCAAAAATCTACAAGTTATCAAAGCAAAGTATTACGCGCATGCTCCTAGGGGGATAGATTGGTAGGAAATAACCATCGCTCGTCCCCGACCACCACTCATAAGGAAGACAATCAATAAATAAATCATGCTCCGACTTCATCACATAACGGTTCACCATACGTGCATACTACGGGAATCACAAACTTTAACACGAGTATTCCTCAAATTCACAACTACTCACCTAGCATGACTGATATCATCATCTCCATATCTCAAAACAATTATCAAGCATCTAACTTCTCATAGTATTCAACACACTCATAAGAAAAAATTTACTAATCTTGAATGCCTATCATAATTAAAGAAAATTACTGTCGGAGTAATGGGCCACGGGTAGGCTAACCCGAGACCCAGAACCTTTCAAGACATCGGGGCTGGCCGCGCCCCTCAAAGCATCAAGATGAGTTCCAGAAGACGGCATCAAGACAGGCCGACTCCTAGTAGGCGGCTTCCAGAGAAGCCGACTCCTAGCAGTCGGCCCGTGGCGCCCTCAAAGACTGCGCCCTCATCAAGACGAAGTATCGCCTTCTGGTGGCCGGCTGGAGGAGTGGCCGGCTGCCCATAGGCGGCCGAGTCCCAAAAGCCGGCATCAGATAGGCCGACTCCTAGTGGGCGGCTCCCAGAGAAGCCGGCCCCTAGCAGTCGGCCCGTGGCGCCCACAAAGTCTGCACCCTCATCAAGAAAGACAGGACAGGGAGTGGCTATAGTGTAGCCCATCCCTCTCAAATCCAGGGCCGGGCATGGCCACAGTGCCCCGTACAGGCGGAGATCTCCGCACAGCGCGGCACTGTTGCTACTTCCCCCTCGACGTCACTCCTGACGTACGGAGCCTGTTCCCACGACGGCCTGTCTGTACGGCCCGCAAGCAGCGGGCCCTGCCAGGCAGTGAGAGCCGTGAAGACGGAGGAAACTGGACTAGTCTGGACCGGAGGGAAGCCGGGTTCCAGCAGGCGGCTTGTTCCTCCCTCGAGGCCCGCGCGCCATTAACCAGACAAGATACGGTGTGGCTACAGTGATCGCCCGCCAGGCGGCGGGATTGTAGCCACGCTCTCCCGACCAAGCCTGCGACGTTAGCATCATGACTACAGTGATCAGCAGCCGGCAAGACCCGCAAGCGGCGGGAGCGGCCTGCCGGCTCCGTACCAGACCAGTCGGCAGGGCCCACCAGGCGGAGGGCCCCAGCAGCCACCGGAGAAGCCGGAGATCAGAGGCACTAATAGTCGGGTCCTACACCCGGCAAGATTACCAATGTACCCTTGGAGGGTAGGCCTTTATAAACCCCTAGGGCACCCATGCAAAGGGTTCCCAACCTGTTAGAACTACCCATAGAGAAAGGAGAGAGCTAGCCTTGCTTCCTCCCACCTCTAGCAAACAGCTCAAGGAGCACCATTGTATCACTAGTGCTTTAGTGATCATGCGGAGACCCCGCAGAGCAGGACTAGGGGTTCTATCTCCTAGGAGAGCCCCGAAACTGGGTAAAGTGCGCCGGCGTTCGTGTCTACGGCTCATCCCGCTTCCAAGCACCGGCGACGTTCTACTCGCTCCCACCATGATAAGCCATCCTTTGGCACATGTCGCACCCAACCCCCGACATTTGGCGCCCACCGTGGGGCCAGGTGCACCATCGTCCGGAGACCTGTTCTGGACGGGAACCCTATTCCTCCCTGGCGAGCGCAGCCAGCCCGGCACGCCAGACGGAGTCTGCGCCGACGCGCTGCATGGCGCGGAGGTCGCCTGCGCGGCGAGCTGCCTCGCCGACCTTGTTGGCGAGGTTCGCCTCTCCGACGAGCCCGCGTCTGATGCGGGCACCGATTGCCCTGAGAGCCGCCTCGTCAACCTCCTCGATCAGCTCCACATCGCCGGCGAGCCTGCTGTAGACTTGGAATCATTTGGCTCCATCGACCCGATGCTTGTCGACTCTGACACTGCATCGCTTGACGTATTCCCCACCAACGTGGTGGTCTACGACGAGTCGCTTCCTCGCGCGGAGAGCGGCGGAACCGCCGTCACGGAGGTGCTTGTCATCGTCCACAGCGAGCACTCCGGCGGAGGTGCTCATGACCCGCTTGATGCGGCACTGCAAGACCTGACGGCGCCCATCCCAGAAGACGCTGATGCCGAGATGCTGGAAGCACGCCGCGTCTAGCTCGTCGAGAGCACCAAGAAGCTGGCCAACATGAGACGCCTATCGGAGGCCTACCAGCGCAAGATGGACCGCGCTGTGGGTGGCACGCCGGCTCCTGGTGGGCCTATCCGCATCAACATGGTCCGGCAACGCGGCGTGGCCATCGCCAGCCTATTCGGGGCAGATCGCCCCATCTACGCTACGCCTACGGAAAATATACGAGCTGCCCAGGCGGCAGCAGAGGAGCTGGACAAGTTCGAGGGCGAAGAGCGTCGCCAGATGGCGGAGCGCGTCCAGCGACTCCTCGACGCGGCTGCTGAGCAGCACGAGGCCGGCTGCGCACTGAGGCACCCAACTGGCAGAATGATGATCTGCCTCCCCGCCGAGACCAAGGCGCGACATCTCGGACGCCGACTGGTGGCGTCCGTTGAAGAAGAGACAAGGAGCCGGCTGCCAGTCGCAGCCGGACTCGCATCACCATCGAGCGCGACCAAGACGGCCGCCCAAGAGCAGTGGAACGACGGGATGACTGTCCGCCTCCTTCCCCCCCCCCCTCGCAGGGAGAGGCGCGTCTCCCCGCCGCCTGTTGAGCACCCGTCACTCGGCGACCGCCTTGGCCGCTGAGAGGGAGTCGGAGAAAACGATGCCCGCCACCGGATCGACCGACTCAATCGCTCCCTGGCGCTAGAAGAAGAAGATGAGTTGGGTCCGCCTTGTTTCGGGCCCCCGCATTCGAGATGAGCCCTTCCCCAAAGGGTCCACGCTCCCGAGAGATACGCCCAAATACACCGGCTCCGTGGAGCTGGAGGACTGGCTGGTCGACTACTCCACAGCCGTCAGTATCGCAAACGGCAACAAGCGCGTCGCCATGAACTACATTCCGCTCATGCTCCAGGGCACGGCCCGGACATGGCTGAACAGCATGAAGCCCTGCAGCATCATCCGCAACTTCACCAGCACGTACAAGCGGCCGCCCAAGCCCCGCCAGCTCTCCTTGTGTGTACAAGGCCCCAACAAGTCGACTCGCGACTACCTCACACGCTGGGCCGAGCTCCGCAACTCTTGCGAAGGCGTGCACGAGGTGCAGGCCATCGAGTACTTCACCGCCGGGTGCCGAGAGGAACCCTTCTCAAGCACAGGCTTCTCTGCGATGAGCCGGCGACCCTCGACGAGCTGCTGATCATAGCAGATAAATACGCCACGGCCGACTCCTCCATGAAGGTGGAGATCCAAGTTGATGCATCTGGCAAAGTAGCTCCTCCGACTCCTCGGGCCCCGGCTGGTGACACCAGTCGGCGCCAGCAACCCAACGACAACAAACGCAAGGCCACGCAGCTGGCTTCAACGAGCCGGCAGGTGGCGACAGTCGAAGACCAGCAGCCAGAGGGGCAACCTCCATCGAAGCGCCAGAAGGGCGGCAAGCCCAATTGGTTGCCCGCTTTCTCGTATGAGCAGACTCTTGATGCACCTTGCAAATTTCGCAGCGGCGCGAAGCCGTCCAACCACACCACTCGGAAGTGCCATTGGCTCACCAGGATCGCCAAGGGTGACGGCCTTCTGCCTCCTTCGCCTGCTGGGCAGCCGCCTCCTCCTCCACCCCAGCAGCCGGCAGTGCGACCGGTCGGAGCCATACAAGACAAGTATCCCGAAGAGCACGGAGCTTATGTCGTGTTCACCAGCATGGCCGACGAAAAGCACAGAAGACGGCAACGACAACAAGAAGTAAATGCAGTGGCATCAGAGACCCCCGAGTTCATGCATTGGTCCGAGAAGCCCATCAGCTGGAACAGGGCCGACCACCCGGAAGTAATGCCCAATCCCGGCTCCTATGCCCTGTTTCTGGATGCCACTTTTGCCACAGAGAGGCGAGCTGCTCGTTTTTCCCGAGTTCTGATAGATGGTAGCAGCAGCATCAACATCCTGTACAAGGATACCATGGAGAAGTTAGGAATCAAACAAAGGCAGCTTCAGCCCAGCCGGACTGTATTCCATGGCATATTCCTGGCCTTTCCTGCTCACCAATCGGCAAGATCCAGACAGACGTCCTCTTTGGAGACAAAGATCACTTCCGCCGAGAGCCAGACTGGTTTGAGGCGGTGGACCTTGAGAGCCCATACCATGCACTACTTGGCCGGCCTGCTCTGGCCAAGTTCATGGCGGTCCCCCACTATGCTTACCTCAAGATGAAGATGCCGAGTTCCAAGGGAATTCTGACCATAGCAGGGGATTACAAGAAGTCGTCCGCCTGCGCGGCAGATAGCAGCCGGCTGGCCGAGTCCCTTGTGATCGCGGCTGGGAAGCGGCTCCTTGACCGGGTTGTGGCGATGGCGGGCAAGCAGCCGGAAATGTCACCCAACCCCAAGGAGTTGGAAGCCGAGGGCTTGTTCAAGCCGTCCAAAGAGACAAAGAAGATACCCTTGGACCCGGAGCACCCAGAGAGGCACGCTGTCATAAGAGCAAATCTTGACAGCAAATAGGAAGGCGAGCTCGTCGATTTCCTCCGTGAGAATCGGGATATCTTTGCATGGTCTCCCAAAGACATGCCGAGTGTTCCGACGGATTTCGCCGAGCACAAATTACACGTTCGGTCTGATGCCAAGCTAGTCAGGCAGCCCTTGCGCCGCCTGTCAGAAGAAAAGAGAAGAGTCGTTGGAGAAGAGATAGCCCGGCTGCTGGCAGCCGGCTTCATCATGGAAGTGTTCTTTCCAGAGTGGCTGGCCAACCCAGTCCTTGTGCTGAAGAAAAACAAGCAGTGGCGCATGTGTATTGATTATACCAGCCTCAACAAAGCCTGCCCCAAAGACCCATTTGCTTTGCCGAGAATTGACCAAGTGATAGACTCCACCCCCGGATGCGAGTTGTTGAGTTTCTTGGACGCATACTCAGGGTATCACCAGATCAAGCTGAACCCGGCCGACAGGCTAAAGACCGCCTTCATCACACCGTTTGGAGCCTTCTGCTACTTGACCATGACGTTCGGCTTGAGGAATGCCGGAGCCACGTCTCAACATTGCATGCAGAAGTGCCTCCCTAAGCAACTCGGCAGGAACGCCCGTGTTTATGTGGACGATGTTGTGGTGAAGACGGAGAAGCGTGGAACGCTGCTAGAAGACCTCAAGGAGACCTTTGAGAACTTGCGCTGATTTCAAATCAAGCTCAACCCAGAGAAATGCGTCTTTGGAGTACCAACCGGCCAGCTTCCTGGTCTCAGAGCGCGGCATAGAATGCAACCCAGTAAAAATCAAGGCCATCGAGAGGATGGAAGTGCCCACCCGACTGCTGGACGTGCAGAAATTCACCGGCTGTTTGGCGTCTATCAGCCGCTTCATCAGTCGGCTGGGCGAGAAGGCTCTTCCCCTGTACCAGCTCATGAAGGAGACCACTTTTTTCGAGTGGAATGACAAGGCGGATGAAGCTTTTCTCCAGCTCAAGAAGATGTTGACCACTCCGCCTGTCCTGGCGGCTCCGACTCCTAAGGAGACCATGCTCCTCTACATCACCGCCACCAGCCGGGTGGTCAGCACTGTCATAGTTGTGGAGCGCAAGGAGGAAGGCAAAGCACTACCAGTCCAGAGGCCAGTATATTACCTGAGCGAAGTGTTGTCTGCCTCCAAGCAAAACTACCCCCACTATCAGAAGATGTGCTACGGCGTGCACTTTGCCGCCAAGAAATTGAAGCCGTATTTTCAAGAGCACCCAATCACTGTGGTCTGCACGGCTCCACTTGCCGAGATCATTGGAAGCCGAGATGCTTCGGGCCGAGTGGCCAAATGGGCCATAGTTTTGGCCCCCTACACCATCTACTACCAGCCTCGCACCACCATCAAGTCACAAGCACTGGCCGACTTCCTCGTCGACTGGGCCGAGACCCAGTACCTGCCGCCAGCGCCGGACTCCACCCATTAGCGGATGCACTTTGATGGTTCCAAGATGCGCACCGGTTTGGGAGCCGGCATCATCCTCACCTCTCCCAAAGGCGACAAGCTCAGATATGTGCTGCAGATCCATTTCGCCGCCTCCAACAACGTCGCTGAATACGAAGCACTCATACACGGGCTCCGTCTTGCCAAGGAACTCGGCATTTGCCGGATCCTGTGTTATGGACACTCTGACTTGGTGGTCCAGCAGTCGTCGGGCGACTGGGACGCCAAAGATGAAAACATGGCCAGCTACCGCTTCCTCGTCCAGCAGCTCAGTGGATACTTTGAAGGGTGCGAGTTCCTCCATGTGCCAAGAAATGACAATGAGCAGGCAGACGCCTTGGCACGAATCGGCTCCACCCGACAAGCAATACCAGCCGGCGTCGCCCTGCAACGCCTCCTCAAGCCATCTGTCAAGCCATCGCCAGAGTCGGATTCCATCTTCGTGCCGGCTCCTCCTGAAGCAGTCGGATCCGACTTGAGAGCCCCAGCAGCCGGCACGGGAATTCCGGCAGGCGGCCCGGGGGCCAAGGCAGTCGCACCCGGCCCGGGGACTTCAGAACCCGGCCCGGGAACTGTAGCGGTCAACCCGGGTACTTCAGAACCCGGCCCGGGGACTGCAGCGGTCAGCCCGGGGACTTCAGAGCCCGACCCGGGGACTCTGCAGTCGGCCTAGGGACTTCATCAACCCAGCAAGCGGCAGCCGACTCCAACCCGCCGCCTCCCGGCCCAACCGCCCTCGTCCAAGTTGCAGTCCTAATAGTCGAAGAAATTGTAGCACCTTCATGGGCCCAGCCCATCCTCAACTTTCTGGTGAACAAAGAGCTGTCGGCTGATGAGATCTCGGCCCGACAAGTGCAATGCCGGGCAGCAGCATACACCATAGTCAACAGAGAGCTTGTAAGGCGCAGTGTCACTCGTGTCTACCAGCGCTGCGTGGAGCCAGAGCAAGGCCAAGCAATCCTCAAAGATATCCATCAAGGCGAGTGTGGTCACCATGCGGCTTCAAGAGCACTTGTCTCCAAAGCTTTCCGCTATGGTTTTTTCTGGCCGACTACTCTAGAAGACGCCAAAGACATGGTCCAGAAATGCAAAGGGTGCCAGAAATTCCGCTCCAAGCCACATCAGCCGGCTTCCGCACTCAAGACCATCCCCATTGCCTGGCCCTTTGCCGTCTGGGGCCTGGACATGGTGGGACCATTCAAAACAGTGTGAGGTGGCATGACTCATCTGCTTGTCGCGGTGGACAAGTTCACCAAGTGGATAGAAGCAAAACCAATCAAGAAATTAAATGGTCCGACTACCGTGACTTTCATCTCCGACATCACCATGCGGTATGGCATACCGCACAACATCATCACCAACAATGGCACAAACTTTGCCAAAGGCGCCTTGGCCCGTTTCTGCGCGACGCAGGGCATCCGACCGGACTTAGTGTTCGTTGCCCATACGCAGTCAAATGGCCAGGTAGAGCGAGCAAACGGCCTCATTTTGTCCAGCATCAAGCGCCGACTGGTCGAGCCTCTGGAGCGTTCGGCCGGTTGCTGGCTCGACGAGCTGCCGCCGTCCTCTGGAGGCTACGCACAACTCCGAACAAGTCAACTGGCTTCACGCCTTCCTTCCTCGTCTACAGTGCCGAAGCCGTCATCCCGACGGACATAGAATTCGACTCCCCTCGAGTCACCATGTACACCGAAGAGGAGGCAGAAGAAGCATGTCAAGACGGCATCGATCTGCTGGAAGAGGGCCGGCTGTTGGCACTCAGCCGGTCCACCATCTACCAGCAGAGCCTGCGGCGATACTACAACCGGAAGGTCAAGCCGAGATCCTTCCAAGAGGGAGACCTTGTGCTCCGGCTGATCCAGCGAACAGCCGGCCAGCACAAGCTCTCAGCGCCTTGGGAAGGCCCCTTCATCATCAGCAAGGTGTTGGGCAACGACTCCTATTACCTGATCGACGCCCAGAAGCCTCGAGCGCGCAAGAGGGACGACTCCGGCAAGGAAACGGAGCGGCCATGGAATGCAAATCTCCTCCGAAGATTTTACAGTTGATGCAGTATGTACCACGCTACCTTTTGTATTAAAGTACGAAGACTCCGGGTCCCCCGAGAAGAGCTCGGGGACTGCCCTCTTTTATCTATATGATAAGAATTAAGCCTATGAATGTATCATTTCCTTTATGCCGCTTGGCACCGGGTCCGACCAGTCGCCCGGGGACTCGTCGCCTTGTACTATGAAATGCTTCCTGCAGCCGGACAAGTAATGTGTTGGCACTTAAGCCGTCTCCTGCCGGAAGCCGCAGCTCGCAGAGCGACTGTCTGGTGGGTAGGAGAAAGGCAGAAAGGGTGCCTACATGAAAAATGGCTAAGGACCCAAAGCATGTGCATAGTTCAAGCCGGCTTCCCGCCTCTGCGACCGGTTGTTGAGCAGCCATCCGGCCGGCCTCTACTTAACTTGCTAAAACGTTCTAATCGGCTAAGTACTTGCCTTCCCGAAAGTAGCTAAGTACTTGACCCAGCCACAGTCCGCAGAGCGGCTGTCAGACTGGCAAGACGGCAACTAAGGGAGGGCGTCAAAGGAAAAAGGCCAAGGAACAAAAAGCAAGAAAAGATACAACTCGGAAAATATTTACACATCAAAGGCCCTCGGCCAGCATTCAACAGAAGTTTGAAATACACCCCGCGGGTGGAATTGTGCAAACTTAACAAGTTCGTCGAGACTGATAAGCAGGCAAAGCAAAAGATAAACTGGCAGCCTAGAGAGCAGCAGACGGGTTCGGTGGATCAAAGGAGTCGGTGGCGCCGGCTGGTGGAGCAGCCGGCTGGTCAGTCCTCGCTTGGTCGCCTCCAGTGGCAGCCGGCTCGCCCAGGCGTGGCTTGTTGCTGGAGGCGCGGTCGAGCTGAGGTTGGTCGTCCGCTCCGACCTCCGGCGCCTCCTCTTCGCCTTCCTCCTCCTCCTCGTCTCCTTCCTCGCCGCTGGAGTCGATCACCTCGGCCGAGTCCTCGCCGTCCTCCGGGTTCAGCCCGAACCATTCTGGTGGCGCCTCGGCGCCGTTCCCGACCCGCTCCGGGACGAAGATGCTGGTGTCGGTGTACTCAGCGATTGCTGTCGCGCGCTTGACAAGGTCATCCTCTACTGCCGCCAGCTCCTCCTGGGCCTCAAGCCGAAACTTGGTCAACTGGGCTAGATTTAGCCCAGGGTACCACGCCTTGACAAACTCCAAGGCCCGGCGCACTCCAGCTCGGGCCGAGGAGCCCTTCCAGGCCTCAAGACGGCCGGCCGCCACCTCCAGCCAGTCGGCAGTCCGACTGGGAGTGCGCGGTGCCGGCATGTCCGGCCATAGGGCGGCGATTTCCTGGGCGCCGACACGCTGAAGACGGCGCAGCATCTGGTGAGCCGGCCGAAGACGGGCTTCGATGCTCAGGAGCTGCTCACTAAGGGTCCGGGGGGCGTCGGCAGCAATCTGCGCACCTTCCACCCTCCGTCCTTCGCGATCAGCTTCAATGGCCTGATTGGCGGTGTCAAAATGACCAGGGAAGAAGTCTGCCAAAACAGAAAGCAAGGAACCAAAGTTAGAGACAAGAGGCCGGCTCGACCAGCAGCCGGCAGCTCAAAGAAGGAAAAAGAGGGAAGCTCACCATCAACTATGTCTTCAATCTCGTGAAAACCGGAAGTCAGCATCGCCTCCTTGTCGGTCCAGGCGGAGCGTTCAGTCGCGAACTCAGCAAGGAGGCTGGTCTCCTTGTCCTCCGCCTCCTTCTGGGCCTTCTTGAGAAGCTCCGCCTGCTCCGCTAGTTGCGAGACCAGCCGATCACGTTCTTCAGCCAGCTTGCCGCACTCCACCTCCTTAGCGCGCAGCACGGTGTTGGCTTCGCCCAACTGCTGCTGCAAGGCAGCGTTGGCCTCTGCAGCGAAAAGAAGAAGGAAAAGGTGTCAGTTGCCAACAGAGAAGAAGTATAGTTACCGGGAAGATTTGGCCCGACTGCTCAGCAGTCGGCCCGAATCTCGGGGAATACAGCCCACGGGTGCGCCAGCGCGCCCCCGCGGAGAAAGAAGTCGTCAATATCAACCCAAAAAAGATCAGTCGCCAGGAAGATCCGGCCCGACTGCTCAGCAGTCGGCTCGAATCTCGGGGACTACAGCCCGCGGGTGCGCCAGCGCGCCCCCACAGAGAAAGAAGAAGACTTACTCCGGCTCTCCGACAAGTCAACGGCACGTTGATCCAACTCTTGGACTTTGGAGTTGAAGGCGGCTGCACGGAGGTTATGATAATCCTGCAACAAGGATATTAGCACTCAGAGCCTGCTAATTAAAGTTCCGAGCCGCCTGCTCAGCAGCCGGCCCGAAACTCGGGGACTACACCTAGTGGGTGTGCTGACGCGCCCCCGCGAAGCAATACAAGAGTTAAAAACGAAGAAGCAAGAAGCGTACCCGGATGGCCTCTCGTGATTCCAGGAACGCCTTGTTCCAGTGCTTGATAGCGTCGGCCTCGGCGCGGAGTTTGGCTTGAATGTCCAGGATCGCCTTGTTCAGAGGGCCCGTCCCGCCTCCCCGCACCCACCCAGTGGGTGCGGTGCTGGTTGCCTCGGTGTCCGGTATCGAGGAGCTTGCGGCGCCGGTCTCCCGCGGGCGAGGCGCCGAAGCCGCCTTTGCAAGCCGGCGGTGCATTGGTGTGCGGACCTCAGGAGTCGGGCCCGTCACCACCTCGTTTCTGGCTGGCGGCACCGGCGGGTCCGCCGGCTGCTCGCCATGCGCATTCCCGGACGGTGGCGCACGATTACGTCCGGCATGGCGACGTCGCCGCTGTCCCTCTCCATGATAGGGTGCTCGCCGCTGGCTTCCCCAGTCTGCGCCACGAACTCTGGTGGTGGCGGCGTGGAGTTTAGGGGAGTGATGAATATCGCCGACTGGCGGTGCACGGCCTCCTCGGCCTGCTTCTTCGCCGCGTCGGCTGCCTCGGCCTCCGCCAGTTTCTTTAGGGCGGTAGCCTCCGCCTTCTCTACTTCCGCCTTCTCCAGGCGGGCGGCCTCCTGCTCCTCGCGCGCCTCCCGCGCGTTTTGCTCCTTTGCCTCCCGGAGGTCGGCGGTCGGGTCGATTCGCCGGGTGGTGGCAGAAGTCTCCGCTGACCCAACGATGGAGGTGGCGGCCGACTTCTCAAGAGAGAGTGGGGCCCTAAGTCAAGAAGATGAAGCGAAAGAAACTCAGAAAGAATCAACAAGGAAAAGATGAAGGCGCGAGAGGAAGGCAGTACTTACGCGGAAACCAGCTGCGGCTCCTTCACCGCCTTGCGGAAGCGGATAGCCTTCGCGGCCGCTTCATCCCGCTTAGTCACCGCGGCCGAGCCCTTGGGTTTCTTCGGCCGGCTGCCGAACAGACTCGGCGCGGCCCTGCGCTTGTGCGCACCACCTCGGGCTGCCGGCGCTGCAGACGAGCTCGCGCCCTGTTGGTCAGACCCCGGTTGGCGGCGCGGGATGACTTCCCCCGCATCGTCGTCGGGCCAGTCCTCGAGGCTGGCCCCGAGCCCTGAGCCGCCTGTTTTGCCGCCTCCTCCCTCGGTGTCGTCCTCCAAAGCCGCCGCCCCCAAGTCAGGGTCATCCACGTCGCTCTCCGCTCGGTCGGGGAGGAACCGATGCTTCGACCCCGCGGCGCCGGCGGCCGGCTGGAGGAGGGGACTCTGTTCAAAGGCCGATTGGTCAGGTTGGACAGGCAGAACTCGGCAACAAAAAAGATAGAGAAAATGAAAGATAACTTACCATAGGCGGGGGGTCGGCGCGTGAATACGGCTCCTTCCCAAACCGCCACTCCTCCGTGAGCTCGCAGTTCGTAAGGTAGTTCACCATGTGAGCTACCTCTGCATGAGGCATCTCCTTGGTGCATAGCCGGCTTGGGTCCCGATGCCCGCTCATCTGACAGATCATGTGAGGGTGGCCCTGGAGCGCGAGCACCCGGCGCGCCACGAAGGCAGACAGCAAGTCGGGCCCGGTCAGGCCCTCCGACTGTGTCAACACTCGGAGCCGCGCGATGGCGGCGGCTCCAGAAGGCGACAATGTCTTGGCCCGGTACGACCAGTTGGGCCGCCTCCCAGCCGGCGGGCCAGCTGCGTAAGCCGGCAAGTTGACCCAGTCGCCCTCCGGGAAGATGCTCTTCACGTAGAAGTACGACCGCTGCCACATCTTCACCGACTTGATCAGCGTGATGGGAGGATACGGATTTTCGGCCGCCGACCTCCGCACCACAATGAAAGTGCCGCATTGAGCCGGCACGCCCGCGACGAGGGTGCCGAGCTTGGTGTAGAAGAACTCCCCCCAAAGCTCGATGGTGGGGAGGACGCCGAGGAAGCCTTCGCATAGAGTGACAAAGGCGGACAGCAGCACCACCGTGTTCGGGGTGAGGTGGTGCGGCTGAAGATTGTAGAATTCGAGGAAGGCCCGGAAGAAGCCGCTCGCCGGCAGGCCGAGGCCACGCAGGCAGTGCGAGCGGAAGACGACCCGCTCGCCCTCCTCCGGCGCCGGCGAGACCTCCCTCTCCGGCGCGAGGCGAACCCTCACGTAGTCCTTGCTGGGCAGCCGCCGCGTCAGGCAGAGAAAGTCGATGTGGTGTTCGTGGACTTCGGAGCCGTCCCATGCTCCGGAGCGCGCCATGGGGGGCGTGGGGTTGGCAGATGAGCTCATCGGAGACGAACCACTGCAGCGCTCGGTGTGGCTTGGAGGCGCTATGGCGAGAGGAAGAAGAAGGAGCAAGAATGGGGTGGAGGGGCGCGCGTGCTCCGCCGCTCCCCCTCCTTCCCCTACTTATAGGCCTACGGGCTACGAAGCCGAGGGGGCGAGCGAGGGATCGTGGGATTAACTATGCCCACGACCCCAAGCTCCCGCCTTTATCGCGCGAGTTACTACACACAGTAACTCCGCGGGGAAACTCAACCGCCCGCCTCGGCCGCAGCGGATCCGCTCATGTCCCAAGGCCCGGTAGTGGCGGGCCCCGCCCACAGGCGTGTCCCATCACGCGCGTGGGCGGGCAGGCCGACCCGGCCACTCGACTCCACGTGGCATGCCCACGACGGGCGGCGGCCCGGAAGCTTAGCAAGCAAGCCACCTAGTTCCCGCCGGGGCGATTTGAAGTTCTAGTCAAGTCCGCCTCGCTAAGGCCGACTCCCGCCAGGTGGCTCAGCAGAAGTCTGACGAAACTCCACCACAAGCACTCGAAGAAGGAAACTGCTGAGCCTCCTCGGCTGCTCAGCCGCGGCGCCTCGCCAGCTTCGGGGACTACTGTCGGAGTAATGGGCCACGGGTAGGCTAACCCGAGACCCAGAACCTTTCAAGACATCGGGGCTGGCCGCGCCCCTCAAAGCATCAAGATGAGTTCCAGAAGACGGCATCAAGACAGGCCGACTCCTAGTAGGCGGCTTCCAGAGAAGCCGACTCCTAGCAGTCAGCCCGTGGCGCCCTCAAAGACTGCACCCTCATGAAGACGAAGTATCGCCTTCTGGTGGCCGGCTAGAGGAGTGGCCGGCTGCCCATAGGCGGCCGAGTCCCAGAAGCCGGGATCAGACAGGCCGACTCCTAGTGGGCGGCTCCCAGAGAAGCTGGCCCCTAGCAGTCGGCCCGTGGCGCCCACAAAGTCTGCACCCTCATCAAGAAAGACAGGACACGGAGTGGCTATAGTGTAGCCCATCCATCTCAAATCCAGGGTCGGGAGTGGCCACAGTGCCCCGTACAGGCGGAGATCTCCGCACGGCGCGGCACTGTTGCTACTTCCCCCTCGACGTCACTCCTGACGTACGGAGCCTGTTCCCACGACAGCCTGTCGGTACGGCCCGCAGGCGGCGGGCCCTACCAGGCAGCAAGAGCCATGAAGACGGAGGAAACCGGACCAGTCGGACCGGAGGGAAGCCGGGTTCCAGCAGGCGGCTTGTTCCTCCCTCGAGGCCCGCGCGCCATTAACCAGACAAGACACGGTGTGGCTACAGTGATCGCCCGCCAGGCGGCGGGATTGTAGCCACGCTCCCCCGACCAAGCCTGCGACGTTAGCATCATGACTACAGTGATCAGCAGCCGGCAAGACCCGCAAGCGGCGGGAGCGGCCTGCCGGCTCCATACCAGACCAGTCGGCGGGGCCCACCAGGCGGCGGGCCCCAGCAGCCAGCGGAGAAGCCGGAGACCAGAGGCACTGACAGCCGGGTCCTACAACCGGCAAGATTACCAATGTACCCCTAGGGGGTAGGCCTATATAAACCCCCCAGGGCACCCATGCAAAGGGTTCCCAACCTGTTAGAACTAGACTCACCCATAGAGAAAGGAGAGAGCTAGCCTTGCTTCCTCCCACCTCTAGCAAACAGCTCAAGGAGCACCATTGTATCACTAGTGCTTTAGTGATCATGCGGAGACCCCGCAGAGCAGGACTAGGGGTGTTATCTCCTATGAGAGCCCCGAACCTGGGTAAAGTGCGCCGGCGTTCGTGTCTACGCCTCATCCCGCTTCCAGGCAGCGGCGACGTTCTACTCGCTCCCACCATGATAAGCCATCCTTTGGCATATGTCGCACCCAACCCCCGACAATTACCATGCTGTTTTGTAGGACTCTCAAAATAATCTAAGTGAAGCATGAGAGAACAATAGTTTCTATAAAACAAATCCACCACCGTGCTCTAAAAAATATAAGTGAAGCACTAGAGCAAAAACTATATAACTCAAAAGATATAAGTGAAGCACATAGAGTATTCTAACAATTTCCGAATCATGTGTGTCTCTCTCAAAAGGTGTGTACAGCAAGGATGATTGTGGAAAACTAACAAATAAAGACTCAAATAATACAAGACGCTCCAAGCAAAACACATATCATGTGGTGAATAAAAATATAGCTCCAAGTAAAGTTACCGATGGAAGTAGACGAAAGAGGGGATGCCTTCCGGGGCATCCCCAAGCTTTGGCTTTTTGGTGTCCTTAGATTATCTTGGGGTGCCATGGGCATCCCCAAGCTTAGGCTCTTGCCACTCCTTGTTCCATAATCCATCAAATCTTTTACCCAATACTTGAAAACTTCACAACACAAAACCTAACAGAAAATCTCGTGAGCTCCGTTAGCGAAAGAAACCAAACACCACTTCAAGGTACTGTAATGAACTCATTCTTTATTTATATTGGTGTTAAACCTACTGTATTCCAACTTCTCTATGGTTTATAAACTATTTTACTAGCCATAGATTCATAAAAATAAGCGAACAACACACAAAAAACAGAATCTGTCAAAAACAGAACAGTTTGTAGTAATCTGTAACTAACGCAAACTTCTGGAACTCAAAAAATTCAGCCAAAATAGGAAGACCTAGAAAATTCGTTTATTGATCAGCAGCAATTGGAATCAATATTTTATCACGTTCTGGTGATTTGTAACAATTGTTTTCGTGAACAGAAAGTTTCTGCAATTTTCAGCAAGATCAAATAACTATCACCCAAGAAGATCATATAGGTTAAACTTGGCACAAACACTAATTAAAAAATAAAAATAAATCTAACCAGAGGCTAGATCAAATATTTATTCCTAAACAGAAGCAAAAGGCAAAAAAACTAAAAATAAAATTGGGTTGCCTCTCAACAAGCGCTATCGTTTAACGCCCCTAGCTAGGCGTAATAGCAAGGATAGATCTAGGTATTGCCATCTTTGGTAGGCAATCCATAAGTGGCTCTCATAATAGATTCATATGGTAATTTTATTTTCTTTCTAGCAAAGTGTTCCATGCCTTTCCTTAATGGAATTTGGAATCTAATATTCCCTTCCTTCATATTAATAATTACACCAATCGTTCTAAGGAAATGTCTACCAAGAATAATAGGACATGAAGGATTGCAATCTATATCAAGAACAATAAAATCTACGGGCACATAATTCCTATTTTCAACAATAAGAACATCATTAATTCTTCCCATAGGTTTTTTAATGGTGGAACCCGCAAGGTGCAAGTTTAGAGAGCAATCATCAAAATGGCGGAAACCTAACAAATCACACAAAGTTTTTGGAATCGTGGAAACACTAGCACCCAAATCACACAAAGCATAGCATTCATGATATTTAATTTTAATTTTAATAGTAGGTTCCCACTCGTCATAAAGTTTTCTAGGGATAGAAACTTCCAACTCAAGTTTTTCTTCATAAGATTGCATCAAAGCATCAACGATATGTTTAGTAAAGGCTTTATTTTGACTATAAGCATGTGGAGAATTTAGCACGGATTGCAACAAGGAAATACAATCTATCAAAGAGCAATTATCATAATTAAATTCCTTGAAATCCAAAATAGTGGGTTCATTAATATCTAGAGTTTTGATCTCTTCAATCCCACTTTTACCAATTTTTTCATCAAGATCTAAAGACTCCCATCATTATCAAGATTCATATTGCAGAACAAAGATTTAATAGGGGACACATCAATAACTTTCAGATCTTCATCTTTATTTTAATAGAAATTAGAAGAACACGCTTCCATAAAGCAATCTTTCTTAGCACGCATCCTAGCGGTTGTTTCTTTGCACTCATCAATCGAAATTCTCATGGCTTTGAGAGACTCATTGATATCATGCTTAGGTGGAATAGATCTAAGTTTCAAAGAATCAACATCAAGAGAAAATCTATCAATGTTCCTAGCCAATTCATCAACTTTAAGCAATTTTTCTTCAAGCAAAGCATTGAAATTCTTTTGCGAATTCATAAACTCGTTAACACTAGTCTCAAATTCAGAAGGCATCTTATTAAAATTTCCATAAGAATTGTTGTAGGAATTACCATAATTATTGGAGGAATTACTAGGATAAGGCCTAGGATTAAAGTTTCCTCTATACGCGTTGTTACCAAAATTATTCCTACCAACAAAATTCACATCCATAGATTCATTATTATTCTCAATCAAAGTAGAAAAAGTCATATCATTAGGATAAAAAGAAACATTTTTATTAGCAAATAATTTCATAAGTTCATCCATCTTTCCACTCAAAACATTAATTTCTTCTATTGCATGCACCTTTTTATTAGTAGATCTTTCAGTGTGCCATTGAGAATAATTAACCATAATATTATCTAGGAGTTTAGTAGCTTCTCCTAAAGTGATTTCCATAAAAGTGCCTCCCGCGGCCGAATCTAAAAGATTCCTAGAAGCAAAATTCAATCCGGCATAAAAAAATTGTATGATCATCCACAAATTCAAACCATGTGTAGGACAATTACGTATCATTAATTTCATCCTCTCCCAAGCTTGTGCAACATGTTCATGATCAAGTTGCTTAAAATTCATAATATCGTTTCTAAGAGAGATGATCTTAGCGGGAGGAAAATACTTAGAGATAAAAGCATCTTTGCACTTATTCCAAGAATCAATACTATTTTTAGGCAAAGATGAAAACCAAGCTTTAGCACGATCTCTAAGCGAAAAAGGAAATAGCTTCAATTTAACAATATCATATCCACATCTTTCTTCTTTTGCATATCACACAAATCAACGAAGCTATTTAGATGGGTAGCGGCATCTTCACTAGGAAGGCCGGCGAATTGATCTTTCATGACAAGATTCAACAAAGCAGCATTGATTTCACAAGATTCAGTATCGGTAAGAGGAGCAATCGGAGTGGTGAGAAAATCATTATTGTTGGTATTGGTAAAGTCACACAATTTAGTATTATCTTGAGCCATCGTGACAAGCAAGCAATCCAACACACGAGCAAACAAGAAGCAAGCTAGAAAAAAGCGAACGCAAAAGAGAGGGCGAATAAAACGGCAAGGGTGAAGTGGGGGAGAGGAAAACGAGAGGCAAATGGCAAATAATGTAATGCGGGAGATAAGGGTTTGTGATGGGTACTTGGTATGTTGACTTTTGCGTAGACTCCCCGGCAACGGCGCCAGAAATCCTTCTTGCTACCTCTTGAGCACTACGTTGGTTTTCCCTTGAAGAGGAAAGGGTGATGCAGCAAAGTAGCGTAAGTATTTCCCTCAGCTTTTGAGAACCAAGGTATCACTCCAGTAGGAGGCCACGCACGAGTCCCTCGCACCTACACAAACAAATAAATCCTCGCAACCAACGCAATAAAGGGGTTGTCAATCCCTTCACGGTCACTTACGAGAGTGAGATCTGATAGATATGATAAGATAATATTTTTGGTATTTTTATGATAAAGATGCAAAGTAAAGAAAGCAAAATAAAAACGGCGCTAGAAATAACTTGTTGTAGGGAGATTAATATGATGGAAAATAGACCCGGGGGCCATAGGTTTCACTAGTGGCTTCTCTCAAGGGCATAAGTATTACGGTGGGTGAACAAATTACTGTTGAGCAATTGACATAATTGAGCATAGTTATGAGAGTATCTAGGTATGATCATGTATATAGGCATCACGTCCGAGACAAGTAGACCGACTCCTGCCTGCATCTACTACTATTACTCCACACATCGACCGCTATCCAGCATGCATCTAGAGTATTAAGTCCAAAAGAACAGAGTAACGCTTTAAGTAAGATGACATGATGTAGAGGGATAAACTCATGCAATATGATATAAACCCCATCTTGTTATCCTCGATGGCAACAATACAATACGTGCCTTGCTGCCCCTACTGTCACTAGGAAAGGACACCACAAGATTGAACCCAAAGCTAAACACTTCTCCCATTGCAAGAAAGATCAATCTAGTAGGCCAAACCAAACTGATAATTCGAAGAGACTTGCAAAGATAACCAATCATACATAAAAGAATTCAGAGAAGATTCAAATATTGTTCATAGATAAACTTGATCATAAACCCGCAATTCATCGGTCTCAACAAACACACCGCAAAAGAAGATTACATCGAATAGATCTCCACAAGAGAGGGGGAGAACATTGTATTGAGATCCAAAAAGAGAGAAGAAGCCATCTAGCTAATAACTATGGACCCGAAGGTCTGAGGTAAACTACTCACACATCATCGGAGAGGCAATGGTGTTGATGTAGAAGCCCTCCATGATCGATGCCCCCTCCAGCGGAGCTCCGGAAAAGGCCCCAAGATGGGATCTCACGGGTACAGAAGGTTGCGGCGGTGGAATTAGGTGTTTGGCTCCGTATCTGGTAGTTTGGGGTACGTAGGTATATATAGGAGGAATAAGTACGTCGGTGGAGCAACGTGGGGCCCATGAGGGTGGAGGGCACGCCAAGGGGGGTAGGCGCGCCCCCTACCTCGTGCCTTCCTGGTTGATGTCTTGACGTAGGGTCCAAGTCCTCTAGATCACGTTCGTTCCAAAAATCACGTTCCCGAAGGTTTCATTCCGTTTGGACTCCGTTTGATATTCTTTTTCTGCGAAACTCTAAAATAGGCGAAAAACAGCAATTCTGGGCTGGGCCTCCGGTTAATAGGTTAGTCCCAAAAATAATATAAAAGTGTATAATAAAGCCCATTAATGTCCAAAACAGATTATAATATAGCATGGAACAATCAAAAATTATAGATACGTTGGAGACGTATCAAGTACCTATCATAAACTCTCATCTCTCGCATTACATTATTCACCATTTGCCTCTCGTTTTCCTCTCCCCCACTTCTAAACCGATTTTCGAAAAGATTTGCCCTTTTTCTTCGCCCCTCTTCCGTTCGTCTTCTTCATTACTTTTTGCTTGATCGTGTGTTAGATTGCTTGCTTTGTCACGATGGCTCAAGAGAATACAAAATTGTGTGATTTTCTAATACTAATAACAATGATTTTATTAGTACTCCGATTGCTCCCGCCACTAGTGCAGAATCTTATGAAATTAATGTCGCTTTGCTGAATCTTGTTATGAAAGATCAACTTTCCATCCTTCCTAGTGAAGTGTCGCATCCCATCTTAATACTTTCGTTGATTTGTGTGACATGCAAAAGAAAAAGATGTGGATAATGATATTGTTAAATTAAAGCTATTTTCGTTCTCACTTCGAGATCGTGCTAAAACTTGGTTTTCATCTTTGCCTAAAAATAGTTTTGATTCATGGAATAAGTGTAAAGATGCTTTTATTTCCAAGTATTTTCTTCCCAACTTGACCATGAACATGTTGCAAAATCTTGGGAGAGGATGAAATTGATGATACGAAATTACCCTACTCATGGTTTGAATTTGTGGATGATTATACAAAAAATTATGCCGGGTTGAATTTTGCTTCTAGAAATCTCTTATATTCGGCCACGGGAGGTACTTTTATGAAAATTATTCTAGGAGAAGCTACTAAACTTCTAGATAATATTATGGTTAATTATTCTCAATGGCATACCGAAAGATGTTCCACTAGTAAAAAAGTGCATGCGATTGAAGAGATTAATGTTTCGAGTGGAAAGATGGGTGAACTTATGAAATTATTTGCTAGCAAGAGTGCTTCTATTGATCCTAATGATATGCCTTTGTCTACTTTGATTGAGAATAATAATGAATCTATGGATGTGAATTTTGTTGGTAGGAACAATTTTGGTAATAACGCGTATAGAGGTAATTCTAATCCTAGGTCGTTTCCTAGTAATTCCTCTAATAATTATGGTAATTCCTACAACAATTATTATGGAAATTATAATAAGATGTCCTCTGGTTTTGAGAATAGTGTTAAAGAATTTATGATTTCGCAAAAGAGTTTCAATGCTTTGATTGAAGAAAAATTGCTTAAGATTGATGATTTGGCTAAGAACGTGGATAGAATTTCTCTTGATGTTGACTCTTTGAAAATTAGATCTATTCCACCCAAGCATGATATCAATGAATCTCTAAAGGCTATGAGAATCTCCATTGATGAGTGCAAAGAAAGAACCGCTAAGATGCGTGCTAAACGAGATTGGTTTATAGAAACGTGTTCTTCTAGTTTCCGTGAAAATAATGACGCAGATCTTAAAGTGATTGGTGTGACTCCTATTGAATCTTTGTTTTCCAATATAAAACTTGATAAATATGGGACTAGAGATGAGTCAAATTTAGTTAAAAGGCGTCCCAATGATTCGGAGTTTTTAGATCTTGATGCAAAAATTGATAAAAGTGGGACTGGAGAGGTCAAAACTTGAAGTAGCAATGAACCCACTCTTTTGGATTTCAAGGAATTTAATTATGATAATTGTTCTTTAATAGATTGTATTTCCTTGTTGCAATCCATGTTGAATTCTCCTCATGCTTATAATCAAAATAAAGCATTTACTAAACATATCGTTGATGCTATGATGCAATTGTTTGAAGAAAAGCTTGAATTGGAAGTTTCTATCCCTAGCAAACTTTATGATGAGTGGGAACCTACTATTAAGATTAAGATTAAAGATTATGAGTGCCATGCTTTGTGTGATTTGGGTGCTAGAGTTTCCACGATTCCAAGCACTTTATGTGATGTGTTAGGTTTCCGTGAATTTGATGATTGTTCTTTAAATTTGCATCTTGCGAATTCCACTATTAAGAAACCTATGGGAAGGATTAATGATGTTCTTATTGTTGCAAATAGGAGTTATGTTCCTGTAGATTTCACTGTTCTTGATATAGATTGCAATCCTACATGTCCTATTATTCTTGGTAGACCTTTCCTTAGAACAATTGGTGCAATTATTGATATGAAAGAAGGAAACATTAGATTTCAATTTCTGTTAAGGAAGGGCATGGAACACTTTCCAAGAAAGAAAATTAAATTGCCGTGTGAATCTATTATGAGATCTACTTATGGATTTCGTACCAAAAATGACAATACCTAGATCTATTTGTGTTTTTATGCCTAGCTAAGGGCGTTAAACAATAGCGCTTGTTGGGAGGCTGAAAGGATCGAGATGGACCTAGAGGGGGGGTGAATAGGTACTATTACAAATTTTAATTATTACTTAGCAATTTTAGGCAATAATGCGGAATATGAAAGTGAGCTTAACAATTATAAGTATGATGCTAATAGCTAAGCAAGATAAACAAGTAACACAAATATGAGAGTAAGCAAGCACAATATGATATAAGTAAGTTCTAAGAGACAAGTAACCACAAGTAGAGAGTTAGGTTAGGAATAACCGCAACTTCGAGAGACGAGGATGTATGCCGATGTTCACTTCCTTGGAGGGAAGCTACGTCACCGTTAGAGAGGTGGATGTTACCACGAAGGCACACCAACGCCACGAAGGCTCACCCTATTCTCCCTTTGAGACAACACCACGAAGGTGTTTCTCAACCACTAGTGGTAGACCTTGGGGCGGTCTCCAAGCCCTCACAAACTTTCCGGGGGTAATCACAATGATTGATTCCTCACCGAAAGACTCCTAAGGCAAGGAGTCTCCAAACTCCAAGAGTAATAAGATCCGAGGGAAAAAAGCTCAAGACTTGCTCAAATCACGATTTGCTTCGGTCACAAGAAGGAGAGGGAGAAGATCTTTCTTTTGATTGGAACAACTCTTTCAAACTCTCAAGAATCAAACCGGGATCTACGATTTCATGGATGGGAAAGAGAGAGGGAGCACATGTGTTCTTGGGGCGTGTTGGAGTGGAGTGTTCAACTTATCTCAAAGAGGTAACGAGCTATGTATACCCACAACAGGTTAGAGCCATTTTGAGCATAGGTTGACTTGCCCGGATGATCTGGAGGACCATCCAAATGATCTGGACAGCGTCTGGATGATCTGGCTATAGACCCGGATGTAAGTGGTAGCAGCAAAGCTGCGTGGAGGCCGGATAGTCCAGAGGACAGCCCGGATGATCTAGTCATAAGCCCAGATGATCCGGCTTCATCCACCAAAGTTCTGTGATGTAGGGAACGATATTATCCGGACGATCCGGGACGAGGTCCGGATGATCAGGGCATAGCCCGGATGATCCGGGGCAGGTCCAGATGATCCGGCTATAATCAGTGCCAAATGATTCCCCTGGATGCATTATCCGGACGATCCGGATCCAGCTTCGGATGATCCGGGGACAAGCCCAGATGATCCGGGGCCAAATCCAGATGATCCGGCTATGGGGTTGATACGTCTCTGTCGTATCTATAATTTTTTATTATTCCATGCCAATATTATTCAACTTTCATATACTTTTGGCAACTTTTTATACTATTTTTGTGACTAACATATTGATCCAGTGCCCAGTGCCAGTTCATGTTTGTTGCATGTTTTATGTTTCGCAGAAACCCCATATCAAACGGAGTCCAAACGGGATAAAAATGGACGGAGAATATTTTTGGAATATTTGGAGAATATGGAAAGAAGAATTAACGTGAAACAGTGCCCGAGGTGGCCACGAGGCAGGGGGCGCGCCTGCCCCCTGGGCGCGCCCCTGACCCTCGTGGGCCACCCGTAAGGCAGTTGCTGCTCTTATTCGGCCGCAAGAAAGCTAATTTTCAGGAAAAAAAATCTGGGTGAAGGTTTCGATCCAATCGGAGTTACGGATCTCCATATATACATGAAACGGCGAAAGGGCAGAATACCAGGAACGCAGAAACAGAGAGAGACAGAGAGACAGATCCAATCTCGGAGGGGCTCTCGCCCCTCCCATGCCATGGAGGCCAAGGACTAGACGGGAAACCCTTCTCCCATCTAGGGAGGAGGTCAAGGAAGAATAAGAAGAAGGGGCCCCCTCTCCCCCTCTCTTCCGGTGGTGCCGGAATGCTGCCGTGGCCACCATCATCATCACCGCGATCTTCACCAACACCTTCGCCATCTTCACCAACATCTCCATCACCTTCCCCCCTCTATCTACAGCGGTCCACTCTCTCGCAACCCGCTGTACCCTCTACTTGAACATGGTGCTTTATGCTTCATATTATTATCCAATGATGTGTTGCCATCCTATGATGTCTGAGTAGATTTTCGTTGTCCTATCGGTGGTTGATGAATTGCTATGATTGATTTAATTTGCTTGTGGTTATGTTGTTGTCCTTTGGTGCCCATCATATGAGCGCGTGCATGGATCACACCATAGGGTTAGTTGTATGTTGATAGGACTATGTATTGGAGGGCAAGAGTGACAGAAGCTTGAGCCTAGCATAGAAATTGATGCATACGGGATTGAAGGGGGACCAATATATCTTAATGCTATGGTTGGGTTTTACCTTAATGAACGTTAGTAGTTGCGGATTCTTCCTAATAGTTCCAATCATAAGTGCATAGAATTCCAAGTCAGGGATGAAATGCTAGCAGTGGCCTCTCCCACATAAAACTTGCTATCGGTCTAGTAAAGTAGTCAATTTCTTAGGGACAATTTCGCAACTCCTACCACCACTTTTCCACACTCGCTATATTTACTTTATTGTGTCTTTATCTAAACATCCCCTAGCTTTTATTTACGTGCTCTTTATATTCTTGCAAACCTATCCAACAACACCTACAAAGTACTTCTAGTTTTATACTTGTTCTAGGTAAAGCGAACGCTAAGCGTGCGTAGAGTTGTATCGGTGGTCGATAGAACTTGAGGGAATATTTGTTCTACCTTTAGCTCCTCGTTGGGTTCGACACTCTTACTTATCGAAAGAGGCTACAATTGATGCCCTATACTTGTGGGTTATCAAGACCTTTTTCTGGCACCGTTGCCGGGGAGCAATAGTGTGGGGTGAATATTCTCGTGTGTGCTTGTTTGCTTTATCACTAAGTAATTTTTATTTGCTGTTCTTAGTTGTTTTCTATCTTTAGTTATGGGTAGGAAACGCAAAATATCAAAAAAAATTAGTTGTACCTACTGAACCAATGGTTGAAGAACCACTCAAAATCTATCACACTCCTGAAGCTTTTTACTTGGATCATCTTCGATCCCTTTGTGCTCGTGCTGAAACCCCAACTAGCTTAGTTGAGGGCAAATCTTTAGATGAGCAGACTTGTTATGTGCAACACCGTATATCTGAAAAAGGGAAACGTTTACTGGATCAAATTCATCGTTTGCAATGCTATGCTTGGAATTTATGTGAAATATATGATGCTACTTGTTGTTCTGAAAACCCTAAGAAACACCTTCCCTACCAATGTGAGTTTATTGATAATGGAATCGTATCTTCGTATGCTAAAGGTGTTTATAATTACTATGATGTTCAACAAATTGAAGAATTTGTTGCTTTTAAGGGTGCTTATGACATCGCTTCTTTGATTGAAACGTATGATGCTACTCTTTACAAATCTGAAAATTTAGCCATACTTGAATATTGTTATGATAATTATGCTTCTAATATCTATGTTAAACCATATATTGAGGACTCCTCCGCTGTCCAAGAAGAGACTAATATTTTGCAGGAGTCTATGGAAGAAGAAATTGATGAAACTGTGAGCTCATTGGATGAAAAAGATGATGAGGAGAGCGAAGAACAAAAGGAGGAAGAGCGGATTAGCTACCCGTGCCCACCTTATAATGAGAGTAACTCTTCAACTCATACATTGTTTAATCTCCCTTCGTGCTTACCGAAGGATGATTGCTATGATGACTGTTATGATCCCGTTGATTCTCTTGAAATATCCCTTTTTGATGATGCTTGCTATGCTTGTGGCCAAGATGCCAATATGAATTATGCTTATGGAGATGAACTTTCTATAGTTCCTTATGTTAAACATGAAATTGTTGCTATTGCACCCACGCATGATAGTCCTATTATCTTTTTGAATTCTCCCGACTACACTATATCGGAGAAGTTTGCCCTTATTAAGGATTATATTGATAGGTTGCCTTTTACCGTTGCACATGATGATTTTGATGAATATAATATGCATGTGCTTGCTGCTCCTACTTTCAATTATTATGAGAGAGGAACTATATCTCCACCTCTCTATGTTTCCAACACGATAAAATTGCAAGAAACTGTTTATACTATGCATTGGCCTTTACTTTGTGTGCATGAATTGTTCTTTTATGACATGCCAATGCATAGGAAGAGAGTTAGACTTCGTTATTACATGATATATGTTACTTTATTCTCACTACTAAATCACAAACCATTGTTAATTAAAATTAGCTTTGATATACCTTGGGATCCGGGTGGATTCACTACTTGAGCACTATATGCCTAGCTTAATGGCTTTAAAGAAAGCGCTGCCAGGGAGACAACCCGGAAGTTTTAGAGAGTAATTTATTTCTGTTGAGTGCTTTTATATAGTTTAAAAATAAAAAAATAAAGAGGGGAACCCAAAACTTTTCAAAAAGAAAAGTGAAGGTGAGATAGACGAGCATTGTGAAAGTGGGGGACGTCCTTAAACCTGTTCAGGCCCATGAAAACTTTGTGAATCTTAATTACAGAAACTTTTCAAAAAAAATAATTATCCCCTTCTACAATTCCATTGTATTATAAAAATAATGTGCCAAGGTTTGCCTTTAGGATGTTTACAATGCTTGTTGGTTTGTGCGGTGCGGGACAGAAACTTTGGCTGTAGTGCGAGATTTTTAATTTTTTACGCGAACGTCGAATGGTTCTGATTCTTTTTGAGCTGTATTTCTATACGAATTTTTTATTTTTCCTAATTTTTGCAGAAGTTTTCAAGTAACATAAGTATGGTGAATGTTCAGATTATTACAGACTGTTCTGTTTTAGACAGATTCTGTTTTTGATGCATAGTTTGCTTGTTTTGATGAAACTATTGATTTATATCAGTGGATTAAGCCATGGAAAAGTTATATTACAGTAGACACAATGCAAAAACAAAATATGAATTGGTTTTCAACAGTACTTAGAGTAGTGATTTGCTTTATTATACTAATGGATCTTACCGAGTTTTCTGTTGAAGTTTTGTGTGGATGAAGTGTTCGAGGATCGAGGAGGTCTCGATGCGAGAAGAAGGAAGAGAGACAAGAGCTCAAGCTTGGCGATGCCCAAGGCACCCCAAGTAAATATTCAAGGAGACTCAAGCGTCTAAGCTTGGGGATGCCCCGGAAGGAATCCCATCTTTCTTCAACAAATATCAGTATGTTTTCGGATTCGTTTCGTTCATGCGATATGTGCAAGTCTTGGAGCGTCTTTTGCATTTAGTTTTTATTTTTCTATTATGCACCATGCTGGTATGAGATAGTCCTTGGTTGATTTATAGAATTCTCTTTGCACTTCACTTATATCTTTTGAGTATGGCTTTATAGAATGCTTCATGTGCTTCACTTATATCATTTGAAGTTTGGATTGCCTGTTTCTCTTTACATAGAAAACCGCCATTTGTAGAATGCTCTTTTGCTTCACTTATATTTGTTAGAGCGTGGGCATATCTTTTATAGAAAGAATTAAACTCTCTTGCTTCACTTATATCTATTTAGAGAGATGACAGAATTTGGTCATTCACATGGTTAGTCATAAAATCCTACATAAAACTTGTAGACCACTGAATATGATATGTTTGATTCCTTGCAATAGTTTTGCGATATAAAGGTGGTGATATTAGAGTCGTGCTAGTTGAGTAATTGTGAAATTGAGAAATACTTGTGTTGAGGTTTGCAAGTCCCGTAGCATGCACGTATGGTGAACCGTTATGTAACGAAGTTGGAGCATGAGGTGTTCTTTGATTGCTTTCCTTATGAGTGGCGGTCGGGGACGAGCGATGGTCTTTTCCTACCAATCTATCCCCCTAGGGGCATGCGTAGTAGTACTTTGCTTCGAGGGCTAATAAACTTTTGCAATAAGTATATGAGTTCTTTATGACTAATGTGAGTCCATGGATTATACGCACTCTCACCCTTCCATCATTGCTAGCCTCTTCGGTACCGTGCATTGCCCTTTCTCACCTCGAGAGTTGGTGCAAACTTCGCCGGTGCATCCAAACCCCGTGATACGATACGCTCTATCACACATAAGCCTCATTATATCTTCCTCAAAACAGCCACCATACATACCTATTATGGCATTTCCATAGCCATTCCGAGATATATTGCCATGCAACTTCCATCATCATCATATACATGACTTGAGCATTTATTGTCATATTGATTTGCATGATCGTAAGATAGGTAGCATGATGTTTTCATGGCTTGTCCATTTTTTGATGTCATTGCTACGCTAGATCATTGCACATCCCGGTACACCGCCGGAGGCATTCATATAGAGTCATATCTTTGTTCTAGTATCGAGTTGTAATATTGAGTTGTAAGTAAATAATAGTGTGATGATCATCATTTTTAGAGCATTGCCCCAGTGAGGAAAGGATGATGGAGACTATGATTCCCCCACAAGTCGGGATGAGACTCTGGATGAAAAAAAAAGAGAAAGGCCAAAAAAGAGAAGGCCCAAAAAAATGAGAGAAAAAGAGAGAAGGGGCAATGTTACTATCCTTTTACCACACTTGTGCTTCAAAGTAGCACCATGTTCTTCATATAGAGAGTCTCTTGAGTTATCACTTTTATATACTAGTGGGAATTTTCATTATAGAACTTGGCTTGTATATTCCGATGATGGGCTTCCTCAAATGCCCGAGGTCTTCATGAGCAAGCAAGTTGGATGCACACCCACTTAGTTTCAGTTTGAGCTTTCATATACTTATAGCTCTAGTGCATCCATTGCATGGCAATCCCTACTCCTCACATTGGCATCAATTGATGGGCATCTCCATAGCCCGTTGATTAGCCGCGTCGATGTGAGACTTTCTCCCTTGTTTTGTCTTCTCCACACAACCTCCACCATCATATTCTATTCCACCTATAGTGCTATGTCCATGGCTCATGCTCATGTATTGCGTGAGGGTTGAAAAGGCTGAAGCGCGTTAAAAATTATGAACCAATTGCTCGGCTTGTCATCGGGGTTGTGCATGATTTGAATATTTTGTGTGGTGAAGATGGAGCATAGCCAGACTATATGATTTTGTAGGGATAACTTTCTTTGGCCATGTTATTTTGAAAAGACATAATTGCTTTATTAGTAGGCTTGAAGTATTATTGTTTTTATGTCAAATGATAGACTATTGCTTTGAATCACTCGTGTCTTAATATTCATGCCATGATTAGATACATGATCAAGATTATGCTAGGTAGCATTCCACATCAAAAATTATCTTTTTTATCATTTACCTACTCGAGGACGAGCAGGAATTAAGCTTGGGGATGCTGATACGTCTCCGTCGTATCTATAATTTTTTATTGTTCCATGCCAATATTATTCAACTTTCATATACTTTTGGCAACTTTTTATACTATTTTTGGGACTAACATATTGATCCAGTGCCCAGTGCCAGTTCCTGTTTGTTGCATGTTTTATGTTTCGCAGAAACCCCATATCAAACGGAGTCCAAATGGGATAAAAACGGATGGAGAATATTTTTGGAATATTTGGAGAATATGGGAAGAAGAATTAACGTGAAACGGTGCCCGAGGTGGCCACAAGGCAGGGGGGCGCGCCCCTGACCCTCATGGGCCACCCGTAAGGTGGTTGCTGCTCTTCTTCGGCCGCAAGAAAGCTAATTTTCAGGAAAAAATCTGGGTGAAGGTTTTGATCCAATCGGAGTTACGGATCTCCATATATACACGAAACGGCGAAAGGGCAGAATACCAGGAACGCAGAAACAGAGAGAGACAGAGAGACAGATCCAATCTCGGAGGGGCTCTCGCCCCTCCCATGCCATGGAGGCCAAGGACCAGAGGGGAAACCCTTCTCCCATCTAGGGAGGAGGTCAAGGAAGAAGAAGAAGAAGGGGCCCCCTCTCCCCCTCTCTTCCGGTGGTGCCGGAATGCTTCCGTGGCCACCATCATCATCACCGCGATCTTCACCAACACCTCCGCCATCTTCACCAACATCTCCATCACCTTCCCCCCTCTATCTACAGCGGTCCACTCTCCCGGAACCCGCTGTACCCTCTACTTGAACATGGTGCTTTATGCTTCATATTATTATCCAATGATGTGTTGCCATCCTATGATGTCTGAGTAGATTTTTGTTGTCCTATCGGTGGTTGATGAATTGCTATGATTGATTTAATTTGCTTGTGGTTATGTTGATGTCCTTTGGTGCCCATCATATGAGCGCGCGCGTGGATCACACCATAGGGTTAGTTGTATGTTGATAGGACTATGTATTGGAGGGCAAGAGTGACAGAAGCTTCTACCTAGCATAGAAATTGATGCATACGGGATTGAAGGGGGACCAATATATCTTAATGCTATGGTTGGGTTTTACCTTAATGAATGTTAGTAGTTGCGGATGCTTGCTAATAGTTCCAATCATAAGTGCATAGAATTCCAAGTCAGGGATGACATGCTAGCAGTGGCCTCTCCCACATAAAACTTGCTATCGGTCTAGTAAAGTAGTCAATTGCTTAGGGACAATTTCGCAACTCCTACCACCACTTTTCCACACTCGCTATATTTACTTTATTGTGTCTTTATCTAAACAGCCCCTAGCTTTTATTTACGTGCTCTTTATATTCTTGCAAACCTATCCAACAACACCTACAAAGTACTTCTAGTTTTATACTTGTTCTAGGTAAAGCGAACATTAAGCGTGCGTAGAGTTGTATGGGTGGTCGATAGAACTTGAGGGAATATTTGTTCTACCTTTAGCTCCTCGTTTGGTTCGACACTCTTACTTATCGAAAGAGGCTACAATTGATCCCCTATACTTGTGGGTTATCACGGGTCAGCTTGTGGATAGAATGAAGACAAAGAGTAGTGGGTTTTGGCTAAGGAGTTTTGCGAGGGACTTTGGTCTTTGTGAAAAACTTCTTGTAAGGTAGATTTTGAGCAAGCCTTGAACCTACGCCTCGGATCCCCTCTTAATAGTGCGGGATCCCTATTACTCAAGAAATATATAAAAGAGCATGATGCTTCGTCTTTGTTTGCTCCTTTCCTCATTGATTAATTGCTTGAGTAATATCTCATATGATGCGTCCATGCTGCACATTAAAACAACCAGAGGACTGATGTCCTGTGTATATACTCAGCAAACATGGTTAGTCCCCTATATGTATTTTGTCATCAACATCAAAAATATACTTAAGAGCAAGATTGCACGTTCAATCTCCCCCTTTTTGGTAGTTGATGACAAACCACATATAACTCTCAACAAGTGAAATGTGATGCGAATATTTTTTGAAGAGTTGTCCGGTATGTGTTTTAGGGAGAGCTCAACCTTAATGTATGCACAGGAATAAAGTGATAACATAAAGAATGATGCACATATGGAGTGGATACCCTCATTCGGAATATAATGATGTAACAGCAGTGTAGACATACACCACTAAAAACAACATAAGCAACGATAAGCAACTAATGAAGATAGCATACTTAAGCACTTACAAGGTAGCATAAACTCATAATCTCATAAAAGGTAACATAACTCATAACCAAAGGTCCATTACAATAATAATAATAAGTTCAATAACTAGAGCTCAATAAACATAGGTGACACACACTCATACTCCTAAGAATTACATCTCCCCCTTGGCAGCAAGTACCGAAAAGGGGAAAACGGCAGAGAAGGTAGGAGGATCACTCAGCATCCTCATCATCATCACCATCACCATTACTCAGATCAGCAGGGTTAAGGAAGAACTCGGGAAAATCAGCGGCAGAAGGAAAGTCAACATCCGGAAGAGGAAGACGATCAGGAATAGGCTCATCTGGCTCGACAGGACTCCCAGGGCACGCACGGAGGCGAGCTCTAAGTGCATTTGCCTCAGAGATACGGCGAACCTCCTCGGTAGCAACGTGAGTAGCAGTGTAGCGGCAAATGTCAAAGATCGCCTTATGGGACTTGCCAATGAAGCGAGCCAGGCGGTCAAAAGGGTTCATGAAAGGTTTAGTGTGGAGAGAAGAGCTCTCGGCACTAGGAAGAGCGGGAGCCTTCCCTCTAGAAGACTCATCACGCGGAGTCCACATGGAGTGCATGGATGTCTTGGCAATGGGACAAGGATAGACCGAGTCGATGACTGTCTGAATGAAAGGAGCATGGGGAAGAGTACGAACCTTCAGACAACTAGCCATGCAAATCTCGTTCCAGAGAAAATCTGCCATGTCAATGGGACGGGTGGGAGCCTTCCTAGAGTAGTACATCAAATCAATGCAGAGAACGATATTATCCGGACAATCCAGGACGAGGTCCGGATGATCCGGGCATAGCCCGGATGTTCCGGCTATAATCACTGCCAAATGATGCCCCCTGAATGCATTATCCGGATGATCCGGGGACAAGCCCAGATGATCCGGCTATGGGGTCAGCTTGTGGATAGAATGAAGAGAAAGAGTAGTGGGTTTTGGCTAAGGAGATTTGCTAGGGACTTTGGTCTTTGTGGAAAACTTCTTGTGAGGTTGATTGTGAGCAAGCCTTGAACCTACACCTCGGATCCCCTCTTAATAGTGTGGGATCCCTATTACTCAAGAAATATATAAAAGAGCACGATGCTTCGTCTTTGTTTGCTCCTTTCCTCATTGGTTAATTTCTTGAGTAATATCTCATATGATGTGTCCATGATGCACATTAACACAACCAAAGGACTGATGTCCTGTGTATATACTCAGCAAACATGGTTAGTTCCCTATATGTATTTTGTCACCAGCATCAAAAATATACTTAAGAGCAAGATTGCACTTTCAATCTCCCCCTTTTTTGGTAGTTGATGACAAACCACATATAGCTCTCAACAAGTGAAATGTGATGCGAATATTTTTAGGAGAGTTGTCTAGTATGTGTTTTAGGGAGAGCTCCCCCTTAATGTATGCATAGGAATAAAGTGATAACACAAAGACTGATGCACATATGGAGTGGATACCCTCATCCGAAATATAATGATGTAACAGCACTGTAGAAATACACCACTAAAACCAATATAAGCAACGATAAGAAACTAATGAAGATAGCATACTTAAGCTCTTACAAGGTAGCATAAACTCATAACTCAGAATCTCATACAAGGTAGCATAACTCATAACCAAAGGTCCATTACAATAATAATAATAAGTTCAATAACTAGAGCTCAATAAACATAGCTGACAGCACACTCATACTCCTAAGAATTACATCTCCCCTTGGCAGCAAGTACCGAAAAGGGGAAAACGGTTGAGAAGGTAGGAGGATCACTCAGCATCCTCATCATCATCACCATCACCCAGATTAGCAGGGTTAAGGAAGAACTCAGGAAAATCAGTGGCAGAAGGAAAGTCGACATCCGGAACAGGAAGACGATAAGGAATAGGCTCATCTGGCTCGACAGGACTCCCAGGGCGCGCACGGAGGCGAGCCCTAAGTGCATTCGCCTCAGAGATACGGTGAACCTCCTCGGTAGCAATGTGAGTAGCAGTGTAGAGGCAAGTGTCAAAGATAGCCTTATGGGACTTGCCAATGAAGCGAGCCAGGCGGTCAAAAGGCTTCATGAAAGGTTTAGTGTGGCGAGAAGAGATCTCGGCACAAGGAGGAGAAGGAGCCTTCCCTCTGGAAGACTCGTCATGCGGAGTCCACATGGAGTGCATGGATGTCTTGGCAATGGGACAAGGATAGACCGAGTCGATGACCGTCTAAATGAAAGGAGCACGGGGAAGTGTACGAACCTTCAGACAACTAGCCATGCAAATCTCATTCCAGAGAAAAACTGCCATGTCAATGTGACGGGTGGGAGCCTTCCTAGAGTAGTACATCAAATCAATGCTATAGGCCCGAACCATTCCACAATCCCCTTTGTTGGGAGCAATGGAGTTGAGGATACACTGGAAGAACCACCGGTATTTGGGACGAAAGATAGAATATCATTAAGCTCCTTTTGTTGCTGCGCTGTAGATAGTTGAGTGGTAGGCATGATGAGACAGCCACATGCACTAATGGGCATGGGCTCAAACTTGGGGTTCACCTCATGGATCCGAAACAGAGAGGCCTCAGGTCCAAGCATGCCCAAAGCAGCAGCAAACTCGTCGAAGGTGACAGTGAACTGAGAGTGGTGAGTCATCCAAGTGATAGAGCGGTCCGGATGGAAGAAACACGTGGCATAGAATTGTCGAATGGCAGCCTCATTCCAATCACAATGAAGAGACATAGCATGACGCGGCCCCATGCCATCAATCTTCTCCAACACACCTTCGAACTTGGAAGGATTGTTCTCAATGAAACCTAAGTTCACATAATGCTGAGGAGAGAAACCAAGATAAGCAATGACGGATTCATAGATGTCTTGCTGAACCAACATGCGAAAATGAGGATCGGTGGCATTTGCAGGAGCAGCAAATTGGTTGACATCACTCCTTTAGGCAGCATACTCAGAGGGGTCCAAGGGCTAATAATTGGCAACACGACGGCCACGGTTGGTGGGGTTGGCCATGGACAGAACGAGACCAGTAGTTACCGCAGACTGGGAGCTTGAGGCACTGGCTGCTTTCTTCTTCTTTGACTTAGTCATGGAGCGAACAGGCACGAGCTCCTCCTCGTGGAGTTCGGCCTCGTAGTCAGGGTCGTCCTACCCGGCATAGGATAGACAAGCACGACCCGGCGCCTTCTTGAGTGGACGAGCAGCGTCCTCGGAGTCTGTCGATGCTTGACGTCGCGCGTCTGTGTACACGCATAGGAGAGAGAGCCAACTCGATGAATGACTAAACCTAGATGGAAAAACGGAGAATTAGAGGAAAGGAGCATATGGATTACCACGAGAGGGGCACGAGGACATCGACTTGAAGCTCCGGCCACCACCTCCACGCCCGACCACCATGGTGGAGTTGGGGACAGAGGGCGCGAGATTGGGGAAGATCCAATCGGCCCCGAGAGAAGCCACACATGGAGGGAGTAGATCGGGGAGGAGGCAGCGTGAGGGGGGCAAAACGAGGCAGTTGGCCGGCCGGACTGGCAGGGCCGGCCACGAGCAGCCGCCGGTGGCGGGAGGGGCGAGCGGTTGGGGCAGTGGGGAAGAAAACAGAGGAGTAACCCTCTATTCCCACCAGGCCCAATTTTAGTTTTAGGGCATGGACCCACCCGGATGATCCGACCAGCGTGAGTGCAAATAGCCAGAATTCATGATGAAGTGGTGATGATGTGATGATTTTGACATATATAACTTTATATAAGTGTGATTAGCAACAGAACCCAGATCATAGCACAAACCCGCATAAACAACTAAGAAGAGTTTTAACCTAAGTTACCATGTTTGAGTATACATAACTTGGTATACCAAAGATGAGAACTTTGGACCCAAGATTACTACTCCATCATTTTAAAGTACTATGGACACTTAAAAAGTGTCATAGTGACTTTGAGAGTGTTGGTTTTGTTTGCGCGTTGCATAGGGGGAAGAGGATTCATGAATTGAAGTTCTTCCCCTAAATATATGCCTACATCAAGACAAGACATGACGAAAAATGCATGCATGGGTACTAGATTTCACATAATGTTGTCAAGCTCCAAGATACCAAGTTCACGCCTAAGTTGACAAAACCTTGCTTCATCCAATGGCTTGGTGAAAATGTCTGCAAGTTGCATATCTCTGCCAACATGAGCAATATCAATGTCACCCTTTTCCACATGATCTCTCAAGAAATGATATCAAATATCAATGTGCCAACATGGGTATGATCTTTGGGATTCTCAGCAATATTGATGGCACTTTCATTATCACATAGAAGAGGCACATGTCTATAGGTGATACCGTAATCCTTCAAAGTTTTCCTCATCCATAGTAATTGAGTTGCACAACTGGCGGTTGCAATGTATTCGGCTTCGGCGGTGGAGAGGGCAACACAATTTTGTTTCTTCGAGGACAAACTTACCAAGGAGCGTCCAAGAAATTGACATGCACCGGAGGTGGACTTACGATCCACTTTGTCTCCAGCCCAATCCGCATCCGTGAACCCAATGAGATAAAACTTGGCATCCTTGGGGTACCATAGACCCAACTTTGGGGTGTGAACGAGGTATCTAAGAATATGCTTAACCGCCTTATGATGACTTTCCCTAGGGGAAGCTTGAAATCTAGCACACATGCATACACTGAACATGATGTCTGGCCTAGATGCACAAAGGTAAAGCAATGAACCAATCATAGAGCGGTAAGTAGATGGGTCGAAAGGAATACCGTTTGTGTCTTCAGTGAGTACAATTTTCGTAGGCATGGGTGTCTTACATGGACTAGCATCAGACATTCCAAACTTCTCTAGAATATCCTTGAGATACTTTGCTTGAGACAAGAAAATTCCTTCTTGAAATTGCTGAATTTGGAAACCGAGAAAGAACTTCAAATCCGATTGAGTGACATCTCAAAGTTCTTGGTCATGGAAGCCATAAATTTCTTGCACAAATGAATGTTAGGAGAACAAAAAATGATATCTTCTACATAGATTTGGCATAAGATCAAATCACCTTTGTCCCTCTTAGTAAAAAGAGTGGGATCGATCACCCCTCTTGCAAAACCATCATCGAGTAAAAACTTCTTAAGATGATCATACCAAGCACGAGATGCTTGTTTGAGGCCATGCAAAGCCTTATGAAGTTTATACACATAGTCTTTGTGATCGGGATCAACGAACCCAGGTGGTTGTGATACATATACTTCTTATTATAGAGGACCGTTAAGGAAAGCACTCTTCACATCCATTTGATGTAATGTAAAACCATTGAAAGCGGCATAAGCAAGTAAGATGCGAATAGATTCAAGACGGGCAACGGGAGCAAAGGTCTCACCAAAGTCCAAACCTTCAACTTGTGAGTACCCTTGTGCCACTAACCTTGCCTTGTTGCAGATGATTTCGCCATTCTCATATTGCTTGTTCTTCAAAATCCATTTCGTTCCAATGACATTGTGTTCCATAGTTGGCCTCTTAACTAATGACCACACATGGTTGCGTTCAAAACTGTTCAACTCTTCTTGCATAGCAACAAGCCAATCGTTGTCCATCAATGCATCTTGTACCTTGAGAGGCTCAACACTAGACAAAAACAAGAAGTGAGCACAAAAGTTTGTCAAATGTTTACGAGTGACTCTACCTTCCGATATGCCGGTGAGAATTTTGTCGACATCAACACGACCGGCCACTCGAGGCATGATGGAGGTTAGGGTTTCGCGAGGTTCAACATCATGTCCATCATTCACGTCCTCAACATATGGATCATTAATGTGTGGTGGAAGATCTTCTTCTTCATATTGTATTTGTTGAGGTTCATTATCAATGATTGCACTTTCTTGTTCTTGCCCTTGATGATGATCTTGTTCTTGAAAATTATCATGAAGAGGGACTTGATCATCTTCTTATACTTGAATTAAGGGCATTCATTGAGCAATAGGAGCTTGTGATGGTATGGGTGTTGAAGTAGTTTGATGATGTGTGAAGCTTCCATCTTCTTCTTCATCATCATGAGGTTCTTGTTCCATTGGAAGAAGTGCACCAACGCCCATGGTCAGAATATCTTGAGAAGAATCTTCTTCACCTACATCACTTAGGTCAACTTGCTCCCCATGGGAGCCATTAAATTCATCAAACACCACGTCACAAGTTTCTACAACACATCCATTGGATTTGTTGTAGACTCTGTAGGCGTGAGATTTTGATCCATAGCCAACAAATATGCCCTCAATTGTTTTGGATTGAAATTTTCCTAACCGTTCCCTTTTGTTGAGGATGAAACATTTGCACCCAAATACTCGAAAGAACTTAACATTTGGCCTGTTCCCAGTCAGGAGCTCATATGGAGTCTTTTCCAATATTGTGCGGAGGAAGAGCCGGTTTGATGCATGGCATGCAGTGTTGACAGCCTCGGCCCAAAAAATATGTGGCGACTTGTATTCATCCAACATGGGCCTTGCCATCTCCACAAGTGTACGATTCTTCCTTTCGGCTACACCATTTTGCTGAGGAGTGTATGGAGCTGAATATTGATTCTCAATCCCTTCATCACTAAGAAATTCTTCCAAGGTGTGGTTCTTGAACTCAGAGCCATTATGACTTCTTATTTCCAAGATTTCTTTGTCAAACTTGCGTTGTGCTTGCTTGGCAAAATCAATGAAGGTGATCTTCGTCTCGTCCTTGGACTTGAGGAAAAACACCCATGTATATCTTGAGTAATCATCAACAATGACAAGTCCATACTTTTTCCCACCAAGACTGTCCCATGAAGGAGGCCCAAAAATATCCACATGAAGGAGCTCCAAAGGCCTTGAAGTAGACACGATATTCTTGGGTGGGTGCTTTGATTGATGTTGCTTCCCGGCTATGCATGCACTACACACACGATCTTTCTCAAAAGAGACATTGGTTAGTCCAAGGATGTGATTACCCTTTAAGAGATCTTGAAGATTTCTCATGCCGACATGGGCTAGCCGGCGATGCCATAGCCAACCCTTGTCGGCCTTGGCCATTAGACAAGTTGCATGGAATGTGCTCTCTTTCGAGAAATCAACTGTGTAAAGGTTGCCATCCAACTCTCCAACAAAGGCCACTTCGAGAGTATCTCTCTTAAAGACTTTCACATCTGTTAGTCCAAAGAGTGTATCATAACCAACATAAGCCAATTGGCGAACAGAAAGCAAATGATATTTAAGGGATTGAACAAGCATGACATTTGCAAGGGACATGTCATTTGTGATAGCCACCTTGCCCAACCCGAGTACCTATCCTTTTGATCCTCCACCAAACATAATGCTCATAAATGGTTGAATAGCTTCCATGAAATCGTAGAGCAATTTGCTATCTCCGGTCATATGATTGGCACATCCACTATCAATCACCCATTTTACTCCACCAGAGAAAGCAACCTACACACAATTATGACTTGGTTAGAGGCACCCATTTTGCAATGGGACCTCTCAAGTTAGTCACAAGGGTCTTAGGGACCCAAATGGCATAGAATCAGAATGCATTTTGAGGGCCAATAAATTTTGCATAAACGTCTCCATCCTTAGTCTTACAAAGTACATAGGATGGAGGCATGAAGTCTTTTGGCTTGTTGAGAGTGGGCATGCCCCTTGTGGCCTTCCCACTAACAAACTTACCTTTCTCTTTGTGCCCTTCTCGTACAAGTGTTTCTTTTAGAGGGGTGGTGCACTTTTGAGAAGACATCTTCTTCTTGCTTGTGCTTGGGTCAAACTCGAGCCCCTCTTTGGCAAACACCTCATTGTGTTGGTTCAATACCTCATTAAGGTTCTTTTGTCCTTAAGCACATGTCATGAGACCTTTCTCGATTTGAGCCTTGAGAAAGCGATTCTCCTCAAGAATAGATGCTAGATCACTACTAGAGTTAGTAGTACAAGCATCAACTTTGATAATAGGAGAAGAGTAAGCCTTGGCTAGAGTTTCAAGATAAGTAAGCTTGAGCGTCTCAAAACTCTTTGTAAGAAGGGTGAGCTCTTCTGCCTTAGTCTTGAGGGACATGGATAGGAGCTCACAATCCTTAGAGAGAGAAGCATGAGACTTCACAAGCTTACTTTTATCATTCATCAACTCTTCGCAAGAGTCCTTAGCCTTTTTCAAGGAGGCAAGATCTTTAGCATGAACATCAATGTTTGCACCAAGTTTCAAGCATAGTTCATCAGTTCGTGCTTCCTCATATTGGACTTTCCGCTCAAGGATTTCATTTGTTTTTGCTTTTCCTCGGTTACGAGGGTTTTGAGTTCCTTAATGGTGATAGTTTGCTTACCCACCATCTCCATAAGCATACGAAACATAATGAGCTTCTTTCCTTTGAGGGAGCACATGACCTAATTTAATTTAGCAAACATGGGTCATCTATATCGTTATCATCATAATTATCCTCTGCATCAAGGTACTCATCACTAGGAGTAGGAGGAGTGAAGAGAGGAGGATTTGATCGTGGGGTTACCTTGACCTTGTTAGGAGAGTTTTGGTCCTCTCCATCTTCTACCACCGCCTTTGCCATTAGGCACTTGTGAGTGTTGCCCTTGTAGAATTTCATATACTTGTAGGTGACAACATCACCACTCTTGTTGACAAGCCTCAAAGTGTTTTGAGAATCTTGAGCAACTCCGGCAACAACACTAACATCATCCGGATCGGATTCTTCATGAGCAACCATTGCTTTCCCATCTCTCTTCTTGAGCGTTGAGTTCAAAGGGTTTGGAAACTTCTTCTTGGGAAAGATCTTGGGAAACCTTGGTTTATCTTCTCTCTTCTCATAGGGGCAATCGTTGGAGAAGTGGTTGGCTTCTTCACAGTTGTAACATTTTCTCACTTTCTTCTTCTAGAATCTTCCCTTGAATTTTCTCGCGCTAAACTTCTTGACAAAGAGGGCAATGTCTTCATAAGAAGGGCTCTCATCAGAGTCAATCTCATCACCGTCTTCATCCTCATCATCTTCATCTTCTTCACTTTGCTCTTCTTCATATATGTGGCCTTCAATGCAAGATTGATTTTTGATGTTGAGGTACCATACATGGCAAGATGTTTTGCAGCATTTGCCTTTGACTCTTCAAATAGTTGGAAAGTGGATATGATGTCATCCAGAGTCATTTCCTTGAATCCATGGTGTTGTCTTATGTCCCACACCATTTGGTGATGATACGGAGCAAGAGCATGTAGCAACTTATCCACGAGAAATCGCTTAGTCAAGTGGAATCCATCTTGTGTCTTGTCACACTCACATGACTCGATCTCAGCAGTGAGAGTCATGAGACGCTCAAGGAGTTGCTTGCGAGATTCACCTTTCTCCATACAAATTTTTTGTAATTAACCCTTGGCAATTTCGTATTGAGCAAGCCGGAGATTGGAGGTACCGGTCTTGGTCCTCACAATGCTATCCCATAATTCCTTGGCACTTGTGATATGTATGTATGGTCTCCATTGCTTGTCAGTCATACCTCTCCTTATGCACATGGTTGTTGTGTCATTGAGATTCTTGTCATATACCTCTCTTGGAGTAAGATTCTTCGGGTCAACAGCTTGGTAGCCATACTCCAAGATCTCCAACATCTCATCATTTCCATATAAAAGATGATCCTGCATAGCAACTCTCCACAAAGCAAAATCAGTAGTATCATAAAGTAAAGGAGTTTTGCCTTGAGGGTTATACTTTGGTTTCTCTATTTGAGGTCTGGCATAAAGCCAAGGAACACTGGAGTGTTCATTACTAGGAGGTTGTTGGCCAAGTGAAGGAGTAGGCACAGCAGGCCTCGAGGCCACACCACCAGAAAGTGGTGCAAGCATCGTGGTTAGTGTGGCTCGTCTCATTTGGACCAAGGCCTCAAGAGAAGCATCATGCTCCTCCTTTTGCTTAGAAAGCGCCCGTTCAAGATCCTCATAAGTGAAGGACTTGACTTCTGTGGACGTATTCTTCGGATCCGCAACAAGGGGAGTCCCATCGGGGTTCATCTCACTCTAGGGCGGTTAAGCCACAAGAATAGAGCACCAGGCTCTAATACCAATTGAAAGGATCGAGATGGACCTAGAGGGGGCGAATAGGTACAATTACAAATTTTAATTATTACTTAGCAATTTTAGGCAATAATGCAGAATATGAAAGTGAACCTAACAATCGCAAGTATGATGCTAATAGCTAAGCAAGATAAACAAGTAACACAAATATGAGAGTAAGCAAGCACAATATGATATAATTAAGTGCTAAGAGACAAGTAACCACAAGTAGAGAGTTAGGGTTAGGAATAACCGCAACTCTGAGAGACGAGGATGTATGCTGATGTTCACTTCCTTGGAGGGAAGCTATGTCACCGTTAGAGAGGTGGATGTTACCACGAAGGCACACCAACGTCATGAAGGCTCACCCTATTCTCCCTTTGAGACAACACCACGAAGGCGTTTCTCAACCACTAGTGGTAGACTTTGGGGTGGTCTCCAAACCCTCACAAACTTTCCGGGGGTAATCACAATGATCGATTCCTCACCGAAAGAGTCCTACCGCCTAGGAGTCTCCAACCTCCAAGAGTAATAAGATACGAGGGGAAAAGCTCAAGACTTGCTCAAATCACGATTTTCTTCGGTCACAAGAAGGAGAGGGAGAAGATCTTTCTTTTTATTGGAGCAACTCTTTCAAACTCTCAAGAATCAAACCAGGATCTAGGACTTCGTGGATGAGCAAGAGAGAGGGAGCACAGGTGTTCTTGGAGCGTGTTGGAGTGGATTGTTCAACCTTATCTCGAAGAGGTAAGGAGCTATATGTACCCACAACAGATTAGAGCCGTTTTGAGCAGAGCTTGACTTGCCCGGATGATCCGGAGGACCATCCGGATGATCTGGACAGCGTCCGGATGATCTGGCTATAGTCCCAGATGTAAGTGCTAACAGCAGAGCTGCATGGAGGCCAGATAGTCCGGAGGACAGCCCGGATGATCTGGTCGTAAGCTCGGATGATCCGGATGAACGCCCGGATGATCCGGCTTCATCCACCAAAGTTCTGTGATGCAGAGAGCGATATTATCCGGACGATCCGGCCATAGCCCGGATGTTCCGGCTATAATCACTGCCAAATGATGCCCCCTGGATGCATTATCCGGACGATCCGGGGACAAGCCCAGATGATCTGGCTATGGGGTCAGCTTGTGGATAGAATGAAGAGAAAGAGTAGTGGGTTTTGGCTAAGGAGTTTTGCTAGGGACTTTGGTCTTTGTGGAAAACTTCTTGTGAGGTTGATTGTGAGCAAGCCTTGAACCTACACCTCGGATCCCCTCTTAATAGTGTGGGATCCCTATTACTCAAGAAATATATAAAAGAGCATGATGCTTCGTCTTTGTTTGCTCCTTTCCTCATTGGTTAATTTCTTGAGTAATATCTCATATGATGTGTCCATGATGCACATTAAAACAACCAAAGGACTGATGTCCTGTGTATATACTTAGCAAACATGGTTAGTTCCCTATATGTATTTTGTCATCAACATCAAAAATATACTTAAGAGCAAGATTGCACTTTCAATCTCCCCCTTTTTTGGTAGTTGATGACAAACCACATATAGCTCTCAACAAGTGAAATGTGATGCGAATATTTTTAGGAGAGTTGTCTGGTATGTGTTTTAGGGAGAGCTCCCCCTTAATGTATGCATAGTAATAAAGTGATAACATAAAGACTGATGCACATATGGAGTGGATACCCTCATTCAAAATATAATGATGTAACAGCACTGTAGACATACACCACTAAAAACAATATAAGCAACGATAAGAAACTAATGAAGATAGCATACTTAAGCTCTTACAAGGTAGCATAAACTCATAACTCATAATCTCATACAAGGTAGCATAACTCATAACCAAAGGTCCATTACAATAATAATAATAAGTGCAATAACTAGAGCTCAATAAACATAGCTGACAGCACACTCATACTCCTAAGAATTACATCTCCCCTTGGCAGCAAGTACCGAAAAGGGGAAAACGGTTGAGAAGGTAGGAGGATCACTCAGCATCCTCATCATCATCACCATCACCCAGATCAGCAGGGTTAAGGAAGAACTCGGGAAAATCAGTGGCAGAAGGAAAGTCGACATCCGGAACAGGAAGACGATAAGGAATAGGCTCATCTAGCTCGACAGGACTCCCAGGGCGCGCACGGAGGCGAGCCCTAAGTGCATTCGCCTCAGAGATACGGCGAACCTCCTCGGTAGCAATGTGAGTAGCAGTGTAGAGGCAAGTGTCAAAGATAGCCTTATGGGACTTGCCAATGAAGCGAGCCAGGCGGTCAAAAGGCTTCATGAAAGGTTTAGTGTGGCGAGAAGAGCTCTCGGCACAAGGAGGACAAGGAGCCTTCCCTCTGGAAGACTCGTCACGCGGAGTCCACATGGAGTGCATGGATGTCTTGGCAATGGGACAAGGATAGACCGAGTCGATGACTGTCTGAGTGAAAGGAGCATGGGGAAGTGTACAAACCTTCAGAAAACTAGCCATGCGAATCTCATTCCAGAGAAAAACTGCCATGTCAATGGGACGGGTGGGAGCCTTCCTAGAGTAGTACATCAAATCAATGCTATAGGCCCGAACCATTCCACAATCCCCTTTCTTGGGATCAATGGAGTTGAGGATACACTGGAAGAACCACCGGTATTTGGGATGAAAGATAGAGATATTATTAAGCTCCTTTTGTTGCTGCGCTACGGATAGCTGAGTGGTAGGCATGACGAGACAGCCACATGCATTGATGGGCATGGGCTCAAACTTGGGGTTCACCTCATGGATCTAAAACAGAGAGGCCTCAGATCCCGGCATGCCCAAAGCAGCAGCAAACTCCTCGAAGGTGACAGTGAACTGAGAGTGGTGAGTCATCCAAGTGATAGAGCGGTCCAGATGGATGAAACACGTGGCATAGAATTGCCGAATGACAACCTCATTCCAATCACAATGAAGAGACATAGCATGACGCAACCCCATGCCATCAATCTTCTCCAACACACCTTTGAACTTGGAAGGATTGTTCTCAATGAAACCCAAGTTCACATAATGCTGAGGAGAGAAACCAAGATAAGAAATGAAGGATTGATAGATGTCTTGTTGGAACGTGTGAAAATGAGGATCGGTGGCATTGCAGGAGCAGCAAATTGGTTGACATCACTCCTTAAGGCAGCATACTCAGAGGGGTCCATGGGCTGATAATTGACAAAACGACGGCCACGGTTGGTGGTGTTGGCCACGGACAGAACGAGACCAGTAGTTGCCGCAGACTGGGAGCTTGAGGCACCAGCTGCTTTCTTCTTCTTTGACTTAGTCGTCGAGCGAACACGCACGAGCTCCTCCTCGTGGAGTTCGGCCTTGTAGTCAGGGTCGTCCTGCCCAGCATAGGATGGACGATCACGACCCGGCGCCTTCTTGAGTGGACAAGCAGCGTCCTCGGAGTCCGTCGATGCTTGACGACGCGCGTCTGCGTACATGCATAGGAGAGAGAGCCAACTCGATGAATGACTAAACCTAGATGGAAAATGGAGAATTAGAGGAAAGGAGCATATGGAGTGCCGTGAGAGGGGCCCGAGGACATCGACTTGAAGCTCCGGCCACCACCTCCACGTCCGACCACCATGGTGGAGTTGGGGACAGAGGGTGCGAGATTGGGGAAGATCCAATCGGCCTCGAGAGAAGCCGCGCGAGGAGGGGGTATATCGAGGAGGAGGCAGCGTGAGGGGGGCAAAACGAGGCAGTTGGCCGGCCGGACTGGCAAGGCCGGCCATGAGCAGCCGCCGGCGGCGGGAGGGGCGAGCGGTTGGGGTAGTGGGGAAGAAAACAGAGGAGTAACCCTCTGTTCCCACCCGGCCCGATTTTAGTTTTAGGGCGTGGACCCACCCGGATGATCCGGCCAGCCTGAGTGCAGATAGCCAGAATTTATGATGAATTGGTGATGATGTGATGATTTTGACATATATAACTTTATATAAGTGTGATTAACAACAGAACCCAGATCATAGCACAAACCCGCATAAACAACTAAGAAGAGTTTTAACCTAAGTTACCATGTTTAGTATACATAACTTGGTATACCAAAGATGAGAACTTTGGACCCAAGATTACTAATCCATCATTTTAAAGTACTATGGACACTTAAAAAGTGTCATAGTGACTTTGAGAGTGTTGGTTTTGTTTGCACGTTGCATAGGGGCAAGAGGATTCATGAATTGAAGTCCTCCACCTAAATATATGCCTGCATCAAGACAAGACATGACGAAAAATGCATGCATGGGTACTAGATTTCACATAATGTTGTCAAGCTCCAAGATACCATGTTCACGCCTAAGTTGACAAAACCTTGCTTCATCCAATGGCTTGGTGAAAATGTCTGCGAGTTGCATATCTGTGCCAACATGAGCAATATCAATGTCACCCTTTTCCACATGATCTCTCAAGAAATGATACCTAATATCAATGTGCTTGGTGCGGGTAGGATCTTTGGGATTCTTAGCAATATTGATGGCACTTTCATTATCACATAGAAGATGCACATTTCTATAGGTGATACCGTAATCCTTCAAAGTTTGCCTCATCCATAGTAATTGAGTTTCACAACTGGCGGTTGCAATGTATTCGGCTTCGGTGGTGGATAGGGCAACACAATTTTGTTTCTTCGAGGACAAACTTACCAAGGAGCGTCCAAGAAATTGACATGCACCGGAGGTGGACTTATGATCCACTTTGTCTCCAGCCCAATCCGCATCCGTGAACTCAATGAGATCAAACTTGGCATCCTTGGGGTACCATAGACCCAACTTTGGGGTGTGAACAAGGTATCTAAGAATATGCTTAACCGCCATATGATGACTTTCCCTGGGGGAATCTTGAAATCTAGCACACATGCATACACTGAACATGATGTCTGGTCTAGAGGCACAAAGGTAAAGCAATTAACCAATCATAGAGCGGTAAGTAGATGGGTCGAAAGGAATACCGTTTGTGTCTTCAGTGAGTACAATTTTTGTAGGCATGGGTGTCTTACATGGACTACATCAGACATCTCAAACTTCTCTAGAATATCCTTGAGATACTTTGCTTGAGACAAGAAAATTCCTTCTTGAAATTGTTGAATTTGGAAACTGAGAAAGAACTTCAAATCCGCATTGAGTGACATCTCAAAGTTCCTGGTCATGGAAGCCGCAAACTTCTTGCACAAATGAATGTTAGGAGAACCAAAAATGACATCATCTACATAGATTTGGCATTAGATCAAATCACCTTTGTCCCTCTTCGGAAAAAGAGTGGGATCGATTACCCCTCTCACAAAACAATCATCGAGTAAAAACTTCTTAAGATGATCATACCAAGCACGAGGTGCTTGTTTGAGGCCATACAAAGCCTTATGAAGTTTATACACATAGTCTTTGTGATCGGGATCAACGAACCCAGGTGGTTGTGATACATATACTTCTTCTTGTAGAGGACCGTTAAGGAAAGCACTCTTCACATCCATTTGATGTAATGTAAAACCATTGAAAGCCTCATAATCAAGTAAGATGCGAATAGATTCAAAACGGGCAACGGGAGCAAAGGTCTCACCAAAGTCCAAACCTTCAACTTGTGAGCACCCTTGTGCCACTAACCTTGCCTTGTTGCGGATGATTACACCATTCTCATCTTGCTTGTTCTTGAAAATCCATTTTGTTCCAATGACATTGTGTTCCTTAGTTAGCCTCTTGACTAATGACCACACTTGGTTGCATTCAAAACTGTTCAACTCTTCTTGCATAGCAACGAGCCAATCGTTGTCCATCAATGCATCTTGTACCTTGAGAGGCTCAACACTAGACACAAACGAGAAGTGAGCACAAAAGTTTGTCGAATGTTTACGAGTGACTCTACCTTCCGATATGCCGGTGAGAATTTTGTCAACATCAACACGACCGGCCACTCAAGGCATGATGGAGGTTAGGGTTTCGCAAGGTTCAACTTCATGTCCACCATCCACGTCCTCAACATATGGACCATTAGTGTGTGGTGGAAGATCTTCTTCTTCATATTGCATTTGTTGAGGTTCATTATCAATGATTGCAATTTCTTGTTCTTGCCCTTGATGATGATCTTGTTCTTGAAAATTATCATGAAGAGGGACTTGATCATCTTCTTGTACTTGAATTAAGCGCATTGGTTGAGCAATAGGATCTTGTGATGGTATGGGTGTTGAAGTAGTTTGATGATGTGTGAAGCTTCCATCTTCTTCTTCATCATCATGAGGTTCTTGTTCCATTTGAAGAACTGCACCAACACCCATGGTCAGAATGATCTTGAGAAGAATCTTCTTCACCTACATCACTTAGATCAACTTGCTCCCCATGGGAGCCATTAAATTCATCAAACACCACGTCACCAGTTTCTACAACACATCCATTGATTTGTTGTAGACTCTATAGGCGTGAGAGTTTGATCCCTAGCCAACAAATATGCCCGCGATCGTTTTGGATTGAAATTCTCATAACCGTTCCCTTTTGTTGAGGATGAAACATTTGCACCCAAATACTCGAAAGTACTTGACATTTGGCTTGTTCCCAGTCAGGAGCTCATATGGAGTCTTTTCCAATATTGTGCGGAGGAAGAGCCGGTTTGATGCATGGCATGCAGTGTTGACAGCCTCGGCCCAAAAACTATGTGGCGACTTGTATTCATCCAACATGGACCTTGCCATCTCCACAAGTGTACGGTTCTTCCTTTCGGCTACACCATTTTGTTGAGGAGTGTATGGAGCTGAATATTGATTCTCAATCCCTTCATCACTAAGAAATTCTTCCAAGGTGTAGTTCTTGAACTCAGAGCCATTATCACTTCTTATTGCCAAGATTTCTTTGTCAAACTTGCATTGTGCTTGCTTGGCAAAATCGATTAAGGTGATCTTCGTCTCATCCTTGGACTTGAGGAAAAACACCCATGTATATCTTGAGTAATCATCAACAATGATAAGTCCATACTTTTTCCCACCAAGACTATCCCATGAAGGAGGCCCAAAAATATCCACATGAAGGAGCTCCAAAGGCCTTGAAGTAGACACGATATTCTTGGGTGGGTGCTTTGATTGATGTTACTTCCCGGCTATGCATGCACTACACACACGATCTTTCTCAAAAGAGACAAGGATTGATTACCCTTTAAGAGATCTTGAAGATTTCTCGTGCCGACATGGGCTAGTCGGCAATGCCATTGTTGGAAATATGCCCTAGAGGCAATAATAAAATGGTTATTATTATATTTCCTTGTTCATGATAATTGTCTATTGTTCATGCTATAATTGTATTAACCGGAAACTGTAATGCATGTGTGAATACATAGACCACAACATGTCCCTGGTGAGCCTCTAGTTGACTAGCTCATTGATCAATAGATGGTTATGGTTTCCTGACCATGGACATTGGATGTCATTGATAACGGTGTCACATCATTAGGAGAATGATGTGATGGACAAGACCCAATCCTAAGCACATCACAAGATCGAGTAGTTCGTTTGCTAGAGCTTTTCTAATGTCAAGTATCATTTCCTTAGACCATGAGATTGTGCAACTCCCGGATACCGTAGGAATGCTTTGGGTGTATCAAATGTCACAACGTAACTGGGTGGCTATAAAGGTGCACTACAGGTATCTCCGAAAGTGTCTGTCGGGTTGGCACGAATCGAGACTGGGATTTGTCACTCCGTATGATGGAGAGGTATCTCTGGGCCCACTCGGTAATGCATCATCATAATGAGCTCAATGTGACTAAGGAGTTGGCCACGGGATCATGCGTTACGGAACGAGTAAAGAGACTTGCCGGTAATGAGATTGAACAAGGTATAGGGATACCGACAATCAAATCTCGGGCAAGTAACATACCGATGGACAAAGGGAATTGTATGCGGGATTGATTGAATCCCCGACATCGTGGTTCATCCGATGAGATCATCATGGAACATGTGGGAGACAATATGGGTATCCAGATCCCGCAATTGGTTATTGGCCAGAGAGGCATCTCGGTCATGTCTGCATGGTTCCCGAACCCGTAGGGTCTACACACTTAAGGTTGATGACGCTAGAGTTGTAGTGGGAATTGTATGTGGTTACCGAAAGTTGTTCGGAGTCTCTGATGAGACCCCGGACGTCACGAGGAGTTCCGGAATGGCCCGGAGGTAAATATTTATATATGGGAAGTCCTATTTTGCCACCGGAAAATGTTCGGGATTTTTCGGTATTGTACCGGGAAGGTTCTAGAAGGTTCCGGAGTGGGGCCCACCTGCATGGGGGACCCACGTGAACGTGGGTAGTGGGGTCAAGGTCCCACACCCCTGGTCAAGGTGCACCAAGATCCCCCCTTAGAAGGAATAAGGTCATATCCCGAAGGGATAAGATCAAGATCCCTAAAAAGGGGGATAACAATCGGTGGGGAAGGGAAAGGATGGGATTTCTTTCTGTCGGCGTTCTGGGAACGGGTGTCCCCAGACTTGCCTGCCTGCGGCCCGCGGCGTGGCTAAGCTAGCGGGCCCATACGGCCCATCTTCATCAGCAAAGCACCCAAGACCCTCGCGAGGGGCCAAGCCTCGCGAGGCGGACGACGCAAGACCTCCTCAGGAGTGGCCTAGCCAGGCAGGCTCACGAGGAGCGGAGATATCAAGGCGGGGCAAACCTCACGAGGCTCTCATGATGTGAGCCATGACGATCGGCACCAGGCGGGCACCAGGCGGGCGCCAGCGCGCGCAACATCCTTGTTTCCTCTTTGGTGCTAAGGAGGCCAGCGCAGGCGAGGAGTACCGAGGCATCAGGCAAAGGTTGCCATATCGGTGCAACGAGACCAAGACCAGGAGGACGGCAAGACGGAGGTCATCGTGGATCCCAAGACGGCGTCACCGCCAAAGCCTTTTGCAGGCGGAGACCGCTTTTGTCAGGATAGCTTGTACTAGCTGTTCCCCTTCAAATTTGCCCGTCGTTGTTGGCTCCCTTCCCGCTCAATTTTTGGGAAGAGGACCAGGGCCTATATAAGTAGAACTAGCCACCACAGTAGGGAGGAGAGCTTGATCCAATCTGATCGAGAGCATACCCTAGCCACAAGAACACCTCAACCTCAGGAGGCTGTTCTTCCCTTTGTACTGTTCTTCATCCGCCCAAGAGGCAATCCACCACCACCACACTGGAGTAGGGTATTACACCACAAAGGTGGCCTGAACCAGTATAAATCTCGTGTCCTTCTGTGTTGCGAGTTCGTCGAGTTCATCCGTGAGATCTTAGTGAGCTAGGGTGTGGATCGGTAGGAGGGAAAGACTTCGCGCGCACCCCAGAGTTCGAACCTTAAGGGTTTGCCGGAACCCCACATCCGACATTTGGCGCGCCAGGTAGGGGTGCGCCGTAGCTTCCCTTCCGTCGATTCGTCGCTCCGTTGTCTCCATGGCCAACGCTCGCCACGCTCGAGCTGAGCGCTGGGCTGCCCTCACCGCCCGCATTGCTCACACGGCTCCCGTCAGCGGGCCACCCCGTCGTTCTCCGTCTCCCGCCGCCAACGCTTTCACCGGCCCGGCGGGGAATGAGCAGCAAGCGTCCTCGCTGCATCAATCGGTGCGGCAGGACGACCGCACCGCCACTCTGTCGCTGACCCCAGCCGGTTCTTCGTCTCATGCTCGTCGCGCTCCCATGGAGGCGCGGGCCGCGCTTCTCGCAGCGAACGAGCTCCTGCGCTACCGCCCAGTCGACGACCTCTACGAGGAGTGGCTCGACCGCGTCGCCGAGCTCGTCCGCGCCGCAGGGGGCTCCCCGGCGCAGTCCCTCTCTCTGCCTCACCCTCCGCCAGCCACGGGCGACGAGGCTCATGGCGCGCCTCCACCACCTCTGCCCCAAGACGATGCCTTGGTGCCAAGGCGCGCGGCCCCGCGGCGTGATCCGCCACGCCCGATGCCCGCACGCGAAGAGAGAAGCTGCCAAGAAATCCCACGGCTGTGAGAAGCTGCACCAGCGCTCCCCGCACCACCTCGTCAAGACCGCGCGCTGCCTGCAGCGGCAGTGCGTGGACCTCATCAAGACCAAGCTCCCCCTCCGAAGCGGGCCCCGGCAACCATGGCCAGCTGCCGCGCCTTCACCCCCGAGCTGCGTATCATCGCCTGGCCAGGCAAGTTCAAGCCGGATCCGCCTCCCCGCTACGACGGTACCGCCGATCCCGCGGAGTTCCTGCAGCTCTACGAGCTGAACATCGAAGCAGCCAACGGCGACGAGAAAGTCATGGCGAACTGGTTTCCCATGGCTCTCAAGGATGGTGCCCGCTCCTGGCTCCTGAACCTGCAGCATGGCTCGATCTCTCCTGGGACGAGATGTGCGAGCTCTTCGTCGCCAACTTCCAGGGCACCCGCGACCGCCCGCCGGCCGCGGGTGACCTGCGCCGCATCAAGCAACAGCCAGGGGAGACCCTCCAGAAGTACATCCAGCGCTTCAACAACACTCGCCTCAAGATCCCCAAGGTCACGGACGAGGCCATTATCTCCGCGTTCTCAGACGGTGTCTGTGACGTGAAGATGAAGGAAGAGCTCGCTATACATGAGGAGCTGTGCACATCTCAGGAGTTGTTCAACCTGGCGACCAAGTGCGCGAGAGCTGAGGAGGGGTGCCTTTCCCTCCTCGAGCTGCCAGCTACGGGAGCAGAGGAGAAGAAGGCCAAGGCCAAGGATGTGAAGCGCAAGGAAGCGGTTGTGCTCGCGGCGGAGCCGGACACCAAGCGGGGCAGAGATCAGCCCGAGTCATCTAAGAACAGCCGGCCGTTCTGCGCCTTCCACAACCTGAACACCCACAACACCAGCGACTGTCAAGAGCTAAGAGCCATTCGCGGAGGACGCTTCGATCGACGCCCCGAGCGTAGCGACCGGGGCTACGGCCGCGGAGGAGGACGTGGAGGCGGACGTTGGGACGACAGTGGCCCGCGCTAGGAGTGGCGCGACAGGCCTCGTGAGGACCGCTAGCAGGATAATCCTCGCGAGGGCGCCTGGAGGGATCAGTCTCGTGAGGACCGTCCTCAGGGTAACGCCTGTCTTCCCCCGCTGCCGCCGCCACCAAGAAGGAACGACGATCACCACCAGGACGAGGGGGATGGGGGCTTCCAGGCGCCGCGTGCAATCGCCTGCATCTTGGGCGGAGCGCAGGCCCCAGCTTCACAACGCATCTTTAAACAGTTTTCCCGTGAAGTGAACGCAGTCCTCCCCAAGCTCGAGGCCACGCACCCGCTCAAATGGTCCCAGTGCGCCATCACTTTCAACTCGGCAGATCAGCTCAAGTGCGCGGCCACCGCTGCCGCCCTCCCGATGCTGTGCTCCCCAGTCATCAGCAATGTGCAGGTTACCAAGACCCTCATCGAGCGGGACTCAACGTCCTATCTGTCGACACGTTCGACAACCTCCAAGTGCCATATGAGCATCTTCAGCCTACCAAGCCTTTCTCAGGAGTGACCGATGGCTCCACCACACTGATTGGGCAGGTCCGCCTGCCTGTCACCTTCGGGGAGCGCAAGAACTACCGCACCGAGCTCATCGACTTCGACATCGCGCACATCTGCCTACCGTACAACGCCATCCTCGGGTATCCAGCCCTGGCCAAGTTCATGGCAGTCACCCATCACGGCTACAATGTCCTCAAGATGCCGGGAAGCGGCGGGATCATCACGGTCCCATGTGAAGTAAGAGACGCGGTGTGCTCCCTCGAGCGCGCCTTCTAAGCTGCAGCAATCGACAACCCCGACAGCAGAAGTGAGGGCCCTCCAGAGGCCCTCCCCAAGAAGAAGAAGCAGCAGTGCCTCGCCGGACCTCAGGAGGGTGGCGATGCAGCTGGAGCCTCGTCAGGATCAGCGCCCGCTCCAGGGGCGCCTCCCTCCGTCGCATAGGAAGGCGCGCCCGGCGCCCTCCTCGGGCAGGGCTCGGGGGCTCTCTTCTGGAGGGCCTCAGACCTTGCCAACCTCATGAGGGAGGCGCTTGGGCACCACTTGGAAGCGTGCTTCGCGGCACGTTTCCCTCAGGAGAACACAGGGCAAGGAGTGCCCACCGCTCAAGAGTTCATCACCAAGACCACTCAGGAACTGCAAGACGCAAGAGCCATGCGCGGCGACAGCCGCTCACGAGGCGCAGCTCCCCATCCAGGCGAGGATGTTGGCCTGCGTGTCTGCATCGACGTCCCAAGGCTCAATAGGGCCGCATCTCAGGAGCGTTCCTGGCCTTCACGTGTGGGCCGTTGCGAGGGTCCACCACACAGCTACGTTCGCATGCCCTTCGGCTTGCCGAGCGTGGCGTCAGCCTATCAGCGCATCATGCGGCGTGTCCTGGCGGCTCAGGAGGCCAGGTACCACGCCGTCCTGGAGGAAATGGAGACGGTCTTCAGGGAACCTCCCGAGCCCCCAGAGCCTCCCGAGGCTCAGGGCCCTGGTGGTTCGTGAGGAGCCACTCCTTCGACGCACGCCTTCAGCTGCACCAACTCTACTTCGTCTACAGAACCAGGTGACATCTTCCAAGCTCGTTTAGCTGGGAGCGCCCCTCGGGCTGCATTATTCCCAGGCCGCATGGGTCCGTCCCTGTGGCATGTACCCCCTTTTACTTATGCCTTTAGCTTACCTTGCTGGGGGCGCCCCTCGGGTTGCATCATCCCCAAGCCACTCGAGCCGGACCCTGTGGCATGTATCTTCCTGCATTTACCCAAGCTGATTTGCCTTCCATGCTTAACCTGCCTACGGCTATTGCCTGCTCGATCGCCACCCGCCACGGGTCCATTCATCCCGTGCAATTCGCTTGTGCGTTAAAAGGGGGGCTCCTGAGCATCGTGACTCAGGAGCTCTTACTGGCTCTCTAGCGCTCACCCCCTGGCCTTGACCACGGCATCGCGACCTGGCATAGCAGCGGCGGCTGAGCTCGCTCGAGGGCCAGTTCCTGGGGACGTAGAGTGCTTGCACCTAACCGCCTTGCAGGAACATACAGTCCCCAAGACTCAAGACCAGGTGCAACCCGCCTTGAGGTAGGGCCTCGTGAGTTCCGTGCTGGCTCACGAGTGCCCAGATACACCTCGCGGCCCTGCCGTGCAAGCCACGTGTCAGGGCGGGGCTGTACATGCCCTGGGGGCTCCTCCCGGAGGGGGCCCCCATCCCACGCACAAGTGGAAGCACCATGCTCCGTGCTGGCCGTCGAGACTGCCGAGGAGCGGCTATGCCCGTGCACAAGCGGAAGCACTATGCTCCGCGCTGGTGATAAACAACTGAGGGCGGCCCCATGGTCGTACCAACCTCAGGGAGCCCAGAGCTCAGCGTCCAGCCTCACCGCAACGCCTCCCCTTGGGAGAGCCGCGCGAGGGGGCTGGGCACGGGGGCTGCGCTCGGGTCACGCCCAAGCGCACGCCACCCAACCAGGTCCCCGGACTTGGGCGTCGCGCGCCCCTCCCGAGGCCTCGGTGAGGGAAGGTATGAAGATTGTTTGCGCGTCAAGGGGGACTCCTGAGCATCGCGACTCAGGAGCCTAACTGGTCACGTAGCCCCTCACTCCTTGGTTCGTCCTGGTCTCCGGTCGGCCCAATGGCGGTTGAGGTATGCGCGGGGCCGGGCTCTGCTGACGTAGAACATTAATCTATCCTCGAGAACTCTCCCTATAAGCTGTTTGCGCGTCAAGGGGGACTCCTGAGCATCGCGACTCAGGAGCCTAACTGGTCATGTAGCCCCTCACTCTTTGGTCCGTCCTGGTCTCCGGTCGGCCCAATGGCGGTTGAGGTATGCGCGGGGCCGGGCTCTGCCGATGCAGAACGCAAAGCAAATAGGAAGGAAATCGCAAAATCTCAAAGCAAATATTACAAACACATTGTCCTCACAATATCAAATGAAAAGTCTAAACGCCTTCACGAGGCCTAATGCATGTTGGAGAACGAAATGGGAGAATAGCCGCAGATCACCCCTGGGCGCCGCCATCGCCTGCGGAAGGTGCTCCTTCGTGAGTGACGTTGTCTTCACCTTCACCACCAGCCGCAGGATCGGCGAAATCGCCGGACAAAGGAGCGGAGACAAAGCCGCAGAACTTCTTCAGCAAGGCCTCCACTTGACCTTGTACGGCGGCGGCGGCGGCCTCGCATTGATCTTCAGCCACAGGCTCCAGCAGCTCGTCAAGGCAAGCGTTGGGGTCGCGGAGGTGCAGATGGCTGAAGACGCGAGTCAATGCAGCTGAAGACAGGACGCGAGCTTCTGCCTCCGCCATGGGACCGACACCATCAATGACTTCTTCGAGCGCCTTCACCAAGAGAGGAAGCAGCCGGGCGGGGCCGTCCTCATCGGTGGCCAGCGACTTCCCTAGGCCATGCTCGTAGAGTGTCTTCAGTGCCTTGCGAGATCTCTCCTCGAGGTCGGCAAAGGCCGCGCGGTCTTCGGCCAGGACTCGCGCCTTGGCGTCAAGATCGGCCTCCCTCACCTTCACCTTCCGCTCCAGCCCTTCCAGCCGGCTACGCTTGGCGGCGTGCGTCTTCTCCAGCTCCGCCGGCTCAACATCACGGTTCTTGACAGCGTCCTCCCGGGCCTTCACCTCCTCCTCCTTCGCTTGGCGGCAGCGTGCTTCTTCGGCACGCTCGTCATGCAGGCTCTTCAGCTCGTCCTCTAGCTCTCGGCAGCGGTCGCGGGCGGCCTCGGCGTCCTTCAGTGCCACCTCGCGATTGGCTGCAGCGTTGGCGGCACCTTGCTTCTCCTTCTCGGAAGCCGCAGCAGCCTGGCTCAGCATCGCGCGAACCGCCAGGTCGGAGTGAAGCCAGCCGGAAGCCAGCTCCAGGCGCCCGGCCACCAGGCACGGGTCCGCGCTCAGGAGATCCACCTGCAACTGGGTCATCTCCGAAAGAGCGCGTTCCAGAACAGCAGCAGGAGCAGAAGAACCTGGGAGCGGGGGTGCAGCAGTGGAAGGAGGCAACGTCGTCACCAAGGCATGGGAGACTGCGGGTTCCGGAGCAGCCGGGACCTCTCCAGCCGAACCAGACGCTGGCACTTCCGGAGCCAGCGGGGCCATGGGGGCTGATTCCACACGGCGATGTTCCTCTTGGCCTCGCGAGGATGACCGGGCCGGGGAGATGCGAGCGCCGCTGCCTCCTTTCTCTGCAGAGGAAGGCACGGCCGCTGTATCCTCCTTCCTCCTCTTCACTAAAGGCACCGGCCTGATCGACCGAGGGCGAATGTCAGGAAATAACAAGTACAAACAGGGACAAGGCGAAGCTTAAGACACTTATCGGTCCACTGCGACATACTTCCGCTTGGGGAGCTTGAAGCCTGACAGCATCGGGACCTGAGGAGCAGGCGTGCGGGCTCCGGCGGCGGCAGCCGGTGAGGAGTCAGAGCCGGAGCCAGCTCCAGGAGGTGTCGGGATGGAGGCGGCATCGCGAGGCACCAGTGACGACCTACCCCTTGTCGGGATGAGGGGCTACCCCCTCTCCCCCTGGCGGGTGTTGGCCTCGGCATCCTCAGGAAGGGCGCAGAGGATCTCGGCCTTGCTCAAAGGGGAAGTCTCCCCCACCTCTTCAAGAGTCTTCTTCAAGTCCACCTCCTCTTCCTCCTCCCCACGGGACTCGTCAGAGGACACCTCCACTGGCTTCGATGCCACAGGGGCTCCTGGGAGCGCCGGTGGCACCAACCCGCGCGTGTCAAAGGTCGGCCTGGAGGTGACGAATTCCTCCCGGTCCCTGCGCTGGAACAGGGGAACGAAGGCGCTTGGCGGGTACTCCTGGTTGTCCCCAACTATGAGACGCAGGACAGCGGCCAATTCGTCGTCAGGCAGGGCCCCCGGCCTCAGGCGGGTCTTGTTTCCCTCTTCTTCAAGCTCCCACGGGGGGCGCGCACGCGCCTGGAGTGGGGCAACTCGCAGCGTCAAGAACTCCTTCAGGAGTATGACCCCCGTCACCTTGGCCGCCTTCGCGTTGCCCGGCTTCAAGTCGGTCACCATCTGCCCCAACACTAGCGATGCCCGCTCATCAGCAAGCTCCGCCTTGGGCCACCCCCCGTTGGAAGAGGGCGCCACCGTTGGCAACACCAGACGCGGATCGGCGCGCTTGGCGTCCACCATGACCCATTTGGATCGAATGTTGTCGGCCCTTTTTCCGGTGCTCGAGATCGAGTTGGCCTTGCCGGATGCGACGAAATTAGCGCATCCGGAGATGTGCCCCTCACTGACACGGAGGAAGAAGAAATGGCGCAGGAGCGCCATGGATGGCATCACGCCCAGATACGCCTCGCAGTAGTAGGCAAAGATGGACAGGAGGAGGACAGAGTTGGGATGGAGATGCAACGCCTGCAACCCGTAGTGGTCGAGGACTTCATAAAAGAAATTGGAGAAGGGAGGAACCAACCCGATGGCAACACTGCTCGAGAAGAAGGGGAAGAAAGTGCTTTCCTCAGGCTCCGGCACGTCGGAGGCAAGCCGGAGCTCAGTCTCCCCCCACTCATTGCTCTCACCCGCCGTCAGCAGGCGCGTGGAGGCGAGGCTCTTCTCCGTGACGGTGGGTGCTTTAAGAGCCGGCTCATACCAAGTCGGTACTGAGGAAGTCCTGACTTTGCGCGGCGCCATGGATCGCAGATGCAGGATGAGACTGGAGCGGATCTGGAGGTAGCGGTGGCGAGGAGCGAGAAAGGGGATCTGGAGCGAGGCGAGGAAGAAGCAATGAAGGCAAGTACTGCCTGCGCCAGCCTTTTGTCAGGTCAAGCAGTTGCCGAAGCAGCGTGGGGAAGCGGAGACGCCCACGTCCAATCAACTGCCACGCATCGATCAAGGCCGCAGGCTTTTGGGGCCCGCGGTGCTCCGTACTTGACCCTTGGCTTCGCCGCGAAGTCAAGCCCGAGCGCACCTTGGGCCCGGGGGCTACTGTCGGCGTTCTGGGAACGGGGGTCCCCAGACTTGCCTGCCTGCGGCCCGCGGCGTGTCTAAGCTAGCGGGCCCGTACGGCCCATCTTCATCAGCAAAGCACCCGAGACCCTCGGGAGGGGCCAAGCCTCGCGAGGCGGACGACGCAAGACCTCCTCAGGAGTGGCCTAGCCAGGCAGGCTCATGAGGAGCAGAGAAATCAAGGCGGGGCAAACCTCATGAGGCTCTCGTGACGTGAGCCATGACGATCGGCACCAGGCGGGCTCCAGCGCGCGCAGCATCCTTGTTTCCTCTTTGGTGCTAAGGAGGCTAGCGCAGGCGAGGAGTACCGAGGCATCAGGCAAAGGTTGCCATATCGGTGCAATGAGACCAAGACCAGGAGGACGGCAAGATGGAGGTCATCGTGGAGCCCAAGACGGCGTCACCACCAGAGCCTTTTGCAGGCGGAGACCGCTTTTATCAGGATAGCTTGTACTAGTTGTTCCCCTTAAAATTTGCCCGCAGTTGTTGGCTCCCTTCCCGCTCGATATTTGGGAAGAGGACCAGGGCCTATATAATTAGAACTAGCCACCACAGTAGGGAGGAGAGCTTGATCCAATCTGATCGAGAGCATACCCTAGCCACAAGAACACCTCAACCTCAGGAGGCTGTTCTTCCCTTTGTACTGTTCTTCATCCGCCCAAGAGGCAATCCACCACCACCACACTGGAGTAGGATGTTACACCTCAACGGTGCCCCGAACTAGTATAAATCTCGTGTCCTTCTGTGTTGCGAGTTCGTCCGCGAGATCTTAGTGAGCTAGGGCGTGGATCGGTAGGAGGGAAAGACTTCGCGCGCACCCCAGAGTTCGAACCTTAAGGGTTTGCCGGAACCCCACATCCGACACTTTCCTCCCACCTTTGCCAACGCCCCAATGGACTTGGAGGGCAAGAAACCAGCCTCCTCCACCCCTATATATAGTGGGGAGGTGCATGGGAGCTTCAACCCTTGCCCCTGGCACAGCCCTCCCCCTCCAACTCCTCCTCCTCCGTTGAGCATAGCGAAGCTCTGCCGGAGAACCACGAGCTCCACCACCACGCTGTCGTGCTGCCGGAGTTCTCCCTCAACTTCTCATCTGCCCTTGCTGGATCAAGAAGGAGGAGACGTCCCCGGGCTGTACGTGTGTTGAACGCGGAGGCGCCGTCCGTTCGGCGCTTGGATCGGATCTTCCGCGATTTGAATCGCCGCGAGTACGACTCCATCAACCACGTTCTTGTAACGCTTCCACTTAGCGATCTTCAAGGGCATGAAGGTGCACTCCCTCTCTCTCGTTGCTAGCATCTCCTAGATTGATCTTCGTGACACGTAGGAATTTTTTTGAATTATTACTAGATTCCCCAATAGTGGCATCATGAGCCAGGTCTATGCGTAGATTCTATGCACGAGTAGAACACAAGTAGTTGTGGGCGATGATTTGTTCAATTTGCTTACCGTTACTAGTCCTATCTTGATTCGGCAGCATTGTGGGATGAAGCAGCCCGGACCGACCTTACACGTACGCTTACGTGAGACAGGTTCCACCGACTGACATGCACTTGATGCACAAGGTGGCTAGCGGGTGTCTGTCTCTCCCACTTTACTCGGATAGGATTCGATGAAGAGGGTCCTTATGAAGGGTGAATAGTAATTGGCATATCACCGTTGTGGCTTTTGCGTAGGTAAGAAACGTTCTTGCTAGAAACCCATAGCAGCCACATAAAACATGCAACAACAATTAGAGGACGTCTAACTTGTTTTTGTGGGGTATGCTATGTGATGTGATATGGCCAAAAGGATGTGATAAATTATATATGTGATGTATGAGATTGATCATATTCTTGTAATAGGAATCATGACTTGCATGTCGATGAGTATGACAACCGGCAGGAGCCATAGGAGTTGTCTTAATTTATTGTATGACCTGCGAGTCAATATAAACGCCATGTAATTACTTTACTTTTTGCTAACCGTTAGCCATAGTAGTAAAAGTAATAGGTGGCGAGACAACTTCATGAAGACACGATGATGGCGATCATGGTGTCATGCCGGTGACGATGGTGATCATGCCGCGCCTCGAAGATGGAGATCAAAGGCGCAAGATGATATTGGCCATATCATGTCACTTTATGATTTGCATGTGATGTTTATCATGTTTACATCTTATTTGCTTAGAACGACGGTAGCATAAATAAGATGTTCCCTCACTAAAATTTCAAGAAATGTGTTCCTCCTATGTGTGTACCATTGCGAAGGTTCATTGTTTCAAAGCACCACGTGATGATCGGGTGTGATAGATTCTAACGTTCGAATACAACGGGTGTAAGCCAGATTTACACATGCGAAACACTTAGGTTGACTAGACGAGCCTATCATGTACAGACATGGCCTCGGAACACGAGAGACCGAAAGGTCGAACATGTGTCGTATAGTAGATGCGATCAACATGGAGATGTTCACCGTTGATGACTAGTCTGTCTCACGTGATGATCGGACACGGCCTAGTCGATTCGGATCATGTATCACTTAGATGACTAGAGGGATGTCTATCTGAGTGGGAGTTCATTAAATAATTTGATTAGATGAACTTAATTATCATGAACTTAGTCTAAAATTGTCTTTACAATCTATCCTGTAGATCCAATGGCCCACGCTAATGTTGCCCTCAACTTCAACGCATTCCTAGAGAAAACCAAGCTGAAAGACGATGGAAGCAACTATACGGACTAAATCCGTAACTTGAGGATCATCCTCATAGCTGCCAAGAAAGCATATGTCCTTGAAGCACAGCTAGGTGACGCACCCATTTTCCCAGCAACTCAAGACGTTATGAATGCATGGCAGTCGCGTAGTGATGATTACTCCCTGGTTCAGTGTGGCATGCTTTACAGCTTAGAACCGGGGCTCCAAAAGCGTTTTGAGCAACACAAAGCATATGAGATGTTCCAAGAGCTGAAAATGGTTTTCCAAGCTCATGCCCGGGTCGAGAGACATGAAGTCTCTAACAAGTTCTACAGTTGTAAGATGGAGGAAAATAGTTCTTTCAGCGAGCATATACTCAAAATGTCTGGGTTGCACAACCGCTTGTCTCAGCTGGGAGTTAATCTTCCAGATGACTCGGTCATTAACAGAATCCTCCAGTCGCTTCTGCTTAGCTACAAGAGCTTTGTGATGAACTACAATATGCAAGGGATGGAGAAGTCCATTCCTGAGTTATATTCAATGCTGAAATCAGCAGAGGTGCAAATCAAAAAGGAACATCAAGTGTTGATGGTGAATAAGACCACTAGTTTCAAGAAAGGCAAGGGTAAGAAGAACTTCAAGAAGGACGGCAAGGGAGTTGCAGCGCCCGGTAAGTCAGTTGCCGGGAAGAAGAAGCCAAAGAATGGACCCAAGCCTGAGACTGAGTGCTTTTATTGCAAGGGAAATGGTCACTAGAAGCGGAACTACCCCAAGTATTTAGCGGGTAAGAAGGCCGGCAACGCCATAGGTATATATGATATACATGTTATTGATGTGTACCTTACCAGCGCTCGTACTAGCTCCTGGGTATTTGATACCGGTGCAGTTGCTCACATTTGTAACTCAAAACAGGAGCTGCAGAATAAGCCGAGACTGGCGAAGGACAAGGTGACAATGCGTGTCGGGAATGGTTCCAAGGTCGATGTGATCGCCGTCGGCACACTACCTCTACATCTACCTTCGGGATTAGTTTTAAATCTCAATAATTGTTATTTAGTACCAGCTTTGAGCATGAACATTGTATCTGGACCTCATTTGATGCGAGATGGCTACTCATTTAAATCCGAGAATAATGGTTGTTCTATTTATATGAGAGATATGTTTTGTGGTCATGCCCCGCTGGTCAATGGTTTATTTTTATTGAATCTCGAACGTGATGTTACACATATTTATAGTGTGAATGCCAAAAGATGTAAGGTTGATAATGATAGTCCCACATACTTGTGGCACTGCCGCCTTGGTCATATTGGTGTCAAACGCAAGAAGAAACTCCACACAGATGGACTTTTGGAGTCTCTTGGTTATGAATCATTTGACACGTGCAAACCATGCCTCATGGGCAAAATGACCAAGACTCCGTTCTCCGGAACAATGGAGCGAGCAACCAACTTGTTGGAAATAATACATACTGATGTATGCGGTCTAATGAGCGTTGAGGCTCGCGGTGGCTATCGTTATGTTCTCACCCTCACTGATGACTTAAGTAGATATGGGTATGTCTACTTAATGAAACACAAGTTTGAGACCTTTGAAAAAATCAAGGAATTTTAGAGCGAGGTAGAGAATCAACGAGACAAGAAATTGAAGTTCTTACGATCAGATCATGGAGGAGAATATTTGAGTCACGAGTTTGGCATGCACTTAAGGAAATGTGGAATTACTTCACAACTCACGCCGCCTGGAACTCCTCGGCGTAATGGTGTGCCCGAACATCGTAATCGCACTCTATTGGATATGGTGCGATCTATGATGCCTCTTACCGATCTACCGCTATCATTTTGGGGTTATGCTTTAGAGACTGCCACATTCACTTTTGAAAGGATCGAGAAGAGGTGTCTGGAGGGGGGTGAATAGACTCTAAGAAGAAAAGTTGCAGTTTTTAATTTCCTTAAGTTGATGTGGAGTTTTGGCACAAGTTTAAACATTCACAATACATATCAAGCAAGCATGGCAAGAGTATATGAGCAGCGGAAATTAAAGCATGCAAGTTGCAAGAATGTAAAGGGATGGGATTGGAGTGTGCAAACGCAATTTGGAGACACGGAGATTTTTTATCCGTGGTTCCGATAGGTGGTGCTATCGTATCCACGTTGATGGAGACTTCAACCCACGAAGGGTAACGGTTGCGTGAGTCCACGTAGGGCTCCACCCACGAAGGGTCCACGAAGAAGCAACCTTGTCTATCCCACCATGGCCGTCGCCCACGAAGGACTTGCCTCACTCGGGTAGATCTTCATGAAGTAGGCGATCTCCTTGCCCTTACAAACTCCTTGGTTCAACTCCACAATCTTGACGGAGGCTCCCAAGTGACACCTAGCCAATCTAGGAGACACCACTCTCCAAGAAGTAACAAATGGTGTGTTGATGATGAACTCCTTGCTCTTGTGCTTCAAATGATAGTCTCCCCAACACTCAACTCTCTCTCATAGGATTGTATTTGGTGGAAAGATGATTTGAGTGGAAAGCAACTTGTGGAAGGCTAGAGATCAAGATTTATGTGGTTGGAATGGAATATCTTGACCTCAACACAAGTGTAGGTGGTTCTCTCTCAGAAAATGTATGTTGGAAGTGTAGGCATGTTCTGATGGCTCTCTCTACGAATGAAGAGTGGGTGGAGGGGTATATATAGCCTCCACACAAAATCTAACCGTTACACACAATTTACCAAACTCGGTGGGACTGAATAGTAAAACTCGGTCAGACCGATTTAGTTCATAATGTAACTGTTAGGATTTTCGGTGGGACCGACATGTCAACTCGGTGAGACCGATTTCATTAGGGTTAGGGCATAACGTAATCTCGGTGAGACCGATTACACAAACTCGGTGAGAACGATTTTGGTAATAGACAAACAGAGAGTTGGTCAGGCAAACTCGGTGGGACAGATTTGCTCATCTCGGTTGGACCGAAATGTTACAAAGGGGCGATAGAGAGTTTGCATTGCACTCTCGGTGGGACCGATTGCATATTTCGGTGAGACCGAAATTATTGCAATAGGCAACAGAGAGTTTGCAATCCCATCTCGGTGAGACCGAGATCCCTATCGGTGAGACCGAATTGATTAGGGTTTCTGGCAGTGGCAATGTCAAGAGAACTCGGTGGCGCCGGATAGAAAGATTCGGTGGGGCCTAGTTTGACTTTTGGTTTGGGACATGTGTGGATGTGAGAAAGTGGTTGAGGGCTTTGGAGCATATCACTAAGCACTTTGAGCAATCAAGCCATTAAGCAACACCTCATCCCCTCTTAATAGTATTGGCTTTCCTATGGACTCAATGTGATCTTGGATCACTAAAATAGAAAATGTAGAGTCCTGAGCTTTGAGCTTGAGCCAATCCTTTGTCCTCAGCAACTTGAAGAGGTTCCACATCCTCTAGTCCATGCCACTCCATTGTTGAACTTATCTGAAACATACTAGGTAGAAGCATTAGTCCAACAAGAGATATGTTGACATTAATTACCAAAACCACCCAGGGAGCACTTGTGCTTTCAATCTCCCCCTTTTTGGTAATTTATGACAACATACATCAAAGCTTTAGATAAAGATATAGGGAATGACAAGTAAAGCTTTGCAAGGACATGTAACATGCATAGGCTCCCCCTACATGTATGCAATCATGTGAATATGGAACATAAGTGCATATGAGTGCATAATCATGACAGAGCAAGCAATGAGTTACATGTATCTTGGCTATATGCATCAGAGCAAATGATGTAAATATGGGAAATGTACCTTCATGCTCATGAGTTCTTCTTGCAAATAGTATGTACAACAGCAAGAAATCCTCATACACATGACTGTGATGTATATACTTACCTTCTGGTCTTGAGTTGGCTTAGGAAGGAGTGAACCTGAGTAAACAAGGTTAGGTAACACAGATACACCTACTAGCCAGAGCAAACAACAGAAACCACAAGAGTACCAAGACTGGGATGACATGTAGAGAGTGAGTACTAAGTATTCTATTGGATATAGACATGTCCCCAAGGGTAAAGATGTGCAATGAATTCAAGAATTTCCTTCCCGTAGATGTCTTGCTCCCCCTGAATCTAGCATGGGATACTGGGAGAAGATAGGGAACAGAAAAACAGAGCTAAGACAAGAAACAGAGCTAATGCAAACAATTAAATATGAACATGTCTTTCCCCTCTTAAAGACATGTGACTTCTCTCCTCTTGAACACCAAGCATCTGGGGTTTCTACACTCTCCCCCTGAGCATTCTCTCCACTTATAAAAATGATTAAGCTTTTGATGTGATCTCTCTCTCCCCCTTTGACATCAATTTCCAAGAAGGGTTCTTCTGGATCTTTGTTTCAAATGGGTTTGGTCCTTGAGTCATAGAGCAAAGCAGCAAGTCGAATGTGATGCTGGTAGAGGACAAGAATCATTGAGTGGAGCTAGAGTAAAAAGAATGCAGGAACAAGTGGCAAACTGTCTTTTCTGCAGTTAAATCGGTAGCACCGAGTTGTGCACTTCGGTGGCACCGAAGGAATTCGGTTGGACCAAAGAAAACAAACCGGTGTGACCGAGTTCATCACAGTGAAAACACCTGTCACCTCAGCTCACTAGGCAATTAAGATCTCACAAGGATTTGCAAGGAATTAGCTGAAAGATGTGCAATGAATTGGATGCAGGGAATGCAGAACAGAACAAGGAAAAGAAAAGATCTAGATGAAGTTTTTTTAAGGGGGAAACAAATATGCATGAGACAAATGCAAGATCACGGAGAAACAGAAGAGAACTTCATCTAGAATTGGTCGGTGACAAAGTCACCTATGTTAGAGTATATTGACTTAGGACTCAAGTGAGGTCACTTGATATTGGTCATACTCATCGTTTAAGCTCAAAATGGGGTTACCATTTTTCGTTTAAGCATCTTGATGTATTCACATCTTGTTGAGTTGCTTTGACCCATGACTTGGAGCAAAGCTTTTCTAAGATGGAATAACATACCTTGGGTGGTGGTGTTGATTTTGATCATGTAGTTGAACTTGTGTGGGTTGCTCAAGGTTGATGTAGCTTATCAAGAATTTGGAGCACCACTCGGAATTTGAGTTCATCTACCTACATGGGTTAGTCTTGCAAGGAAGAGCACTTGTGTATCCAAAATGACCATCATAAAATTTAATATAGAATTTGTCAAAGGATATGTTTGAAGAGTTTTGTGCTTCCTTGTCTTCAACCACCATTGTGTAGAGACTTGGTGATGTAGAAATTGCTCAAGATGTGAGTGGGTTGCAATCTCATAGATTTAGATTCATCCAAGTACCTACAAGGGTTAGATAGCATGCAAGGGTGCGAATATATCCAAGACATATAAATAGCATCATGAAAGAAATATCAAGGATTAGTCAAAGGCTCATGCCTTGCATGTATCCAAATGGAGTTCCTACTCCAAGTTTGAAGCATCAATGATGTTCAATTCACCTCTCAAACGACAAAAGACTTTCTCATCAAGCGGTTTGGTGAATATATCCGCCAATTGCTTATCAATGCGAACATGCTTAAGATCAGTGTCCCTTTGGCAACGTGATCTCGAATGAAATGATGACGAACTTCAATATGCTTAGTTCGAGAATGTTGCACGGGATTGTGAGCAATCTTGATAGCACTTTCATTGTCACAAAGCAGTGGAACATGTTTCACATATATCCCATAATATTTAAGAGTTTGGGTCATCTAAAGTAATTGAGCACAACATGAATCAGCTGCAATGTATTCCGCTTCGGTGGTGGATAAGGATACCGAGTTTTGTTTCTTGGAGGACCAAGACACAAGAGATCTACCAAGAAATTGACAAGTACCTGAAGTGGACTTTCTATCAACCTTGTCTCCGGCATAGTCCGAATCAGAGTAACCAACAAGATCGAAAGAAGACCTCTTAGGATACCAAATGCCAAAATTTGGTGTGTGTGTGTGTGTGTGTATTAAGTATCTCACTATCCTTTTCACAGCCTTAAGATGACATTCTTTAGCGGCCGCTTGATATCGTGCACACATGCACACACTTAGCATAATATCGGGACGAGAGGCACATAGATATAATAATGAACCAATCATGGAGCGGTAGACCTTTTGATCGACCGGTTCACCATCTTTGGTCAAATCAAGATGTCCACTAGTAGGCATGGGTGTAGTCATACCTTTGCATTCTTGCATATTGAACTTCTTGAATAAGTCCTTGGTGTACTTTGTTTGAGAGACAAAGGTACCTTCCTTAGTTTGCTTGATTTGCAAACCGAGAAAGAATTTGAGTTCACTCATCATAGACATCTCAAACTTCTCCGACATTAGCTTTCCAAACTTCTCACTAAAGTGAGGGTTAGTCGAACCAAATATAATATCATCAACATAGATTTGGCACACAAATAGTTCTCCATTAACCCTTTTAGTAAAAAGAGTAGAATCTATTTTTCCAATTTCAAAGCCTTTTTCAATAAGGAACTTGGTCAAGCATTTATACCATGCTCTAGGAGCTTGTTTAAGACCATAAAGAGCTTTGTGAAGTTTGTAAACATGATTAGGTTTCTTAGGATTGACAAAGCCGGGAGGTTGCTTAACATAAACTTCCTCCTCAATTTCACCATTTTGAAAAGCACTTTTAATGTCCATTTGGTACAAGGTGATATCATGATGATTAGCATAAGCAAGTAAGATGCGAATGGACTCAAGTCTAGCAACGGGGGCATATGTCTCACCATAGTCCATACCTTCAACTTGAGTGTAGCCTTGGGCGACGAGACGTGCTTTGTTGCGAACTACTTATCCATCTTCATCTTGCTTGTTGCGAAACACCCATTTGGTACCGATGATGTTGTGGTTGTTGTCGGGCTTTTCAACCAATGTCCACACTTGATTTCTCTCAAAGTTGTGTAGCTCTTCATGCATAGCATTTATCCAATCCGGATCTTCCAATGCTTCTTCAACCTTCATAGGTTCAATGCTAGAGATGAATGAATAATGTTCACAAAAATTTGCCAAACGAGTTTTAGAGCGAGTGATTCTCCCGGTTTGGATATCATTGTAGATTTGCTCGACGGGATGGTCTTTAGCGACTCTTGCTCGGACTCGTGGGAGCTTTTGCTTTGATCGGGGTGGAACATCTTCTTCATCTTGTCCTTCTTCTTGGCCTTCTTCATTGTTGATGTTGTCGTTCTCTTGTCGTGGTGGAGAAGGAGGTTGTTGATGTTCATCTTGGTGTACTTCCTCGTTTTCTTCATCCTGGTGTGTCCCACTTGTGGATGCTTCCGTATCAATTCTTGGTTCGCCTTGTTGTGAGGTAGAAGCTTCCACATGGACAGAGGAGGTACTCTCCTTCACCTCCGTTGGACGAACCTTGCCAATAGACAAGTCTTGGATTGCTTCTGAAGGGCCTTTGTCTCCTACATCAATTGGGAATTGCTCTACTTGCGAGCCATTAGATTCATCGAACTTCACATCTATCGTCTCTTCAACCTTTCGGGTGAAATTATTGTAGACACGGTAAGTGTGAGAGTTTGAGCCATAACCAAGTAGGAAACCTTCATGAGATTTAGGAGCAAATTTAGAACAACGATGCTTATCAAGAATGTAGCACTTTGAGCCGAATACTCGAAAGTATCCAACTTGGGGTTTGTTACCGGTGAGGAGCTCGTATGCCGTCTTGTCGAGTAGCTTGTAAAGATACAAGCGATTTGTTGCATGACAAGCTGTCCCAACCGCTTCCGCCCAAAAGTGTTTTGGAGTCTTGTACTCATTAAGCATCGTTCTCGCCATCTCAATAAGAGTCCGGTTCTTCCTCTCAACAACTCCATTTTGTTGAGGTGTGTACGTGGCCGAGAACTCGTGTGAAATCCCCTCTTCGTCAAGAAAGGTATCCACATTTGCGTTCTTGAACTCCGTTCCGTTGTCGCTCCGAACCTTCTTGATCTTCACTTCAAATTGATTTTGGGCCTTCCTAGCGAAGCTTTTGAAGATATTTTGGACCTGCGATTTATCATCTAGAAAGAACACCCACGTAAATCTTGAAAAATCATCGACTATGACTAGACCAAATGAGTTACCACCGAGACTCTTGTAAGAATTGGGACCAAATAGATCCATGTGAAGTAGCTCGAGCGGTCTTCTCGTGGTCATGATGTTCTTCACGGGGTGACTCCCTCCAACTTGTTTTCCTGCTTGACAAGCACTACAAAGTCTATCCTTGTCAAATATAACATCTTTTACTCCAAGGATATGATCACCTTTGATAAGCTTATCAAGATTTCGCATGCCCACATAACCTAACCTTCTATGCCACAACCAGCCTTTAGAAGATTTAGCAATTAAGCAAGTTCTAGGTTGAGCCTTTTTAGTGAAATCGACAATGTAAAGATCACCTCTACGTATACCGGTAAAGACCATTTTATGATTGTCTCTCCAAAACACTTGGCAATCTACTTCAGTGAATAGGACATTGAAACCGAAATCAGCAAGTCTAGATACTGGAAGTAAATTGTACCCAAGAGATTCAACGAGCATGACGTTTTGTATGGAGCTATCATGTGAGATGGCCACCTTACCGAGGCCAACCACCTTACCCTTTGAGTTATCACCAAAGGTGACATACTTTCGAGGGCCATCGTTTTCAGCAAGCTCACGAAACATATCCTTGTCTCCGGTCATATGATCAGTAAATCCACTATCAAGGACCCATTCCTTTCCTCCAGCCATGTAGCCACGAAGATTAGCCATAAGACCAAAGTGTCTCATCGCATCGTCAAGATCATAGTCACTATCATCATCCTCATCATAGTATCCATGTTCAACATCGTCTTGTATTTGATCAATTCCTAGAGAGGGTAATTCATTAGATAAATGATCATCACAATAGTCATCCTTATGAATTCTAATAGCTTCGGATATGATATTGCTAATGATTCCAACATTTCCTTTGGCACGCATGAGATTGGTAACCTCAAATAGATGATCACCAAATTTAGGATCACTAGTTATCATCTTACTCAAGGCAATAGACTTATGGAGAATTTCATCTAAGTTTTGCAAGGAATAGTTTGGAAATCTTTCCTCAAGAAATCTCCATATAGTGTAGGCACACTCACACTACAAAAAAATACACTTCCGTGATGATACGTGTTTGTCACAGTAGGTCGCGTCTTTTGTCATGCATGTACATCCATGACAAATTTATGACAGAATCAAGATGGTCATACATGTGCTGTCATAGAAGTGTTCCATGACATTACCACTCATCACGGAAGTGTCCACTTCCATGACAATAAATCGCGCGTCACAGAAGTGCTTTCGTCAAGGGTGACCGACACGTGGCATCCACCGTAACAGAATGCCGTTAAGCTATCGGGTCGGGTTTTGGATCCGATAACCCGTTAACAGCCCCGACCAATGGGGATTTTCCACGTGTAAAATCATCATTGGCTGGAGGAGACACGTGTCAGGTCCGCGTTGGCACAGGTGTCACTCATCCAATGGGCGAGACGCGCCTATGATATGTTGACACGTGGACCGGCCCATCAAGTTTAAATGGGTCGGCCCAACTGAAGGCCCACAAGATTTTGCGGACCATAATGGGCCGGCCCAGCTTAAGGCCCACGAGATTTTGCGTACCATAATGGGCTGGCCCAGCTAAAGGCCCACAAGATTTTGCGGGCCATAATTGGCCGGCCCAGGTAAAGGCCCACAAGATTTTTGTGTGCCATAATGGGCCGGCCCAGGTAAAGGCCCACAAGATTCTTGCGGATCATAATGGGCCAGCCCAGCTAAAGGCCCACGAGATTTCGCCGACATTAATGGGCCGGCCCAGCTGTAGGCCCACAAGATTTTGAGGACCCTAGTAGGCCGGCCCATTAACTGGCTGCCATGTTTTGGGCCAAATGCCGGCCCATATTTGATCCGGTCCATTAATGGCCTACCACGCTCCGGGCCTAATAGTGGCCCATATGAGATCCGACCCGTTAAAAGCCTACCATGTTCTGGGCCAAATTACGGCCCAGATCAGGTCCGGCCCTTTAAGAGGCTTTGGGCTCAATTATGGCCCATATCAGATTCGGCTCGTCAACTGGACACTATGCTAAAGGCCCACTTAGTAATTCGGCCTGATATTAGTTTTGGCCTGTTAAAGGCCCGTTTAACATTTCGGCCCTATATTAATTTCGGCCTGTTAAAAGCCCGTCATATAGTTGGGCCTAACTACGGCCCGGTTTGCATCCGGCCTGCTCGCAGCCGATATTTGATTGGGCCAAACAAGGACCGAGACAATTTTGGCCTGTTAAAAGCTCGTGATTTGATTCGCACAATCATGGGCCGGGGTTCATTTCGGGCTGTTGCCGGCCCGTGAGCTGTTTGGCACGTTTCAGGCCTAACCTACATCGTGATTGCATGACGGCCTGATTATGTACCGTAATTTTACGGTTTGGCCGATTTACTGCGAAGACAGGATATATATGCAGTAAAATAACTGCAGCATCGTGAATAAGAAAAAACCTAGACTATACAATAAAGAAATTACGGCATATTACATCCACTGGGCATCAAAGTTCGCCACTATGATAATAAAGCACAAGCCGTCAGCAGATTACATACACTGGGCATCAAAGATCGCCACCAGTGCAAATAAACACGCCGACAAAATAATATACAAAACTGACAGCACTTCAATAGAGTTCAAGAAAGGTTAGCCCTGCTGGGGAGCTGCAGCGCAAGCAGCTGAGCAAGATGATGAGACTGCGCTTGTTCAACACTTATATCTTCCTCACTCTGAAAGATAAACAAGCAGACAGATGAGAGGTTTTGCACATAAAAGTATTAGTGCTGACAATTCATCACATTTCTTACTGACGAATAAAGTGACACAGTTTAAAATTGCATTAACACAATATGGTATTGTTCACGTCAAGACATGGCAGGAAATGACATTGTGAAGGAGTTGGCAGCTTCACGTCACCACTGGATTACAGATCAAGAACTCATAAGTATCAATGGTTAGTGTGCTGCCAATTTATACCATTTCAGATTGGCAAATAAAGAGATGGTTTAAATAATAGTAGAATGATATGACATTGTTCATAGTTAAGACATTGCAGAATATGACATTGTGCTGTAGTGGGTAGGTTCACCACACCACTGGATTACGGATGAAGAATAGAAGCATACATGCAGTGCAAAAGAAGATCACTTGCTCTGTATAGTTTAATTTACATGGTATGAAGAAGGAACTTGGTTGTACAACTGAAAACTTAAATTGAGAAAGGACAAACTTTTGTTTATGAACTACATAATAAACTTTAAACAAGCAATTTGATGCAGACACCAAAAATAAACAGCTGTTGCAGTCATGCCTAACCAAATATATACAACAAAGTTTGAAGGCTTGAGATGGACAAACTTACATTATTGGTGAAGACAGGCTCTATAAAGGCCTTGTCCATGCCGATGGGGGGCAATTCAAGAAGTTTACCACAGAATCTTCTTCAAAAGCATTGCCTTTATTCTACATTTTGTTAAGAGTAAATGTAGATGTGATAATATACGAAAAAATGGAGAATATTTAAGATAAGATGAAGAGTGATGCTACATAACCAAGTAGCTATAAATGTAAGTGCAGCGATACAGGCAAAAGGTACAGCCAAGAGCAATGCACAGCTAAACTTCTTCAGTACCAACCTTATGGTAAGAGTAAATATAGATCTGATGTGTAGAAAATGGAGGGCAAAGGAAAATAAGCTGCAGAGTGATGGTACATGAACAACTACCTGTCATTATAAGTACACTGATAAAGGACAGCATGTACTTACAAGAACAATGCAGAGCTAAAAAAACATTGGCATTGGATATATTCTACACTAATGTAACCATTCATACAGATCAGATAATTTGGAGCGAACAATTGATAAGCAAGCTATCATGCATACTGCTGTCACATAATGAACCAGGTATGTATGCAAGTACAGTGATACAGGACAACAGGTACTAACAAGAGCAAAGCAGCGGGCAGCATATTTGTGATATCCTATCGTTCTTGTCAAACCGGAATTCTTCTTCGAGCAGATTTCCTGCAAAAAAGATCCGTAAGGCACATGCGAAAAAGTAGAAGTTCAAATTGTCATGTGATTTCATAGACAGTACCTCATCCTGGGAACGAGACCAGTGCATAACAAGGTTTTTCCATTCAATGTCTTCTAAATTTAGCACAGGAGACTTCACCGGAAATTCGTTTATAGACTTGCCATCAAAGTGTGATTTCCTCAGGTAACACCGATACTACTGCAATGCTTCCTTGAAAAGCACAAGCAAGCTTTGCTCGTCATGACTATCCAGATTGACCCTCGCCTAGTTACAACAATGTAATGTAAATCATTGATGTGTTCAATCAGCAGAAAACAGGAAAATAATAAGCATGAATAATAGCACTTACACGTAAGTTGGACAGGAAGATGTGAAAATGGTGTTTGTCTTCACAATAATCTTCCCATGATGGGAATATATGCACGTAGTCCCTAACAACATTGAAAGCATTGTCTTTTAAACTAGGAATAAATGGAATGGGGTTCCAATCTGCAGGAATTGGCCGTCTCTGCAGTTGGGATAGGTCTTCGGCCGGTGGACTTGCTGTACTTTTTGCTGGAGCGGGATTTTTCTGTGGTACAGCTGGTGCTATGGCAAATGAAATCGGTATACCTTTTGCTGGAGTGCAGGTCCTGTGTGGTGGGGCTAGTGGTGTGGCCAGTGAAGTATGGGTACAGTCTGCTGGAGTCGGTCCTACGTTTTGTGTCACTGGTTGTACAGCCAATATAAGTGGGGTGTTGTCTGATTTCTCCGGCACCACCACGTTTTTCAAGGACTTTGCTGGTGCTCCTTCAGGTTCGGCAATCACCCTCTTCCTTTTTGATGTCTGATGCACAAGAACAGCATTTGAGAAAAACATGGTATGATGACAGATGGAATATGTATTGATAATGGATGGGCATGGCATCTCGACATATATGATGAGTAAACTAAGCAGATGGCGGTGCAACAAAGTAGAAGAAATGCAAGACAACATATGCAAGATACCCGCAATCAATAAAACATTGCCAAATTAGAACAGGCACCTTGATGGGTGAACAGGACAGGCCATCTGCCTTTGACTCCTCGAGGTTAGAATAGTCTTTAGGATCATATTCTGAACAAGAATCAACAGGTGGGGAGCGTATGAGTTTCATTGCATCCAGAATGGCACTCAATGCCTTGGTGCCAATTTTGTAAGCCATTGCAGTGTTTTTCTTCAAGAGTGGACTGCTGCTAGTGCGACACAAAGCAGCTACACAGATCATAGTGTAGATATAACGGGAAAACCTTAAGCATCAGAGTAAAATCAGCAAAGTGGAACTTGCTGGAGTATATGTGCTAGTATTGCCGGTACGGCTAGAAAGGCTTCGGATACCAGCTCTCTTCAAGTGAAGGTGCGGTACTGTTAATATCAGTGTAACTCTCAAAGGCGACACAGCTCCCCGCATTTCCTTGCTATTCTTATAGGATTCAAGTGGGCAGGCCACTACAAATCCTATTCCTATGTTTACAAGATCCTGCGAATCAAAGAGGCTCAAAGTGTCCATCACAACCGACCGTATAGACCTCTACACTGCAAATGTCCCTGCTCATCTTTAGTACAAGGAACATACTGTACTACTATCATACTCCCTCCGTTCCAAAATATAAGTCTTGGTAGAGATTTCCACTATGGATCACATACAGATGTATCTAGATACATTTTAGAGTGTAGATTCACTCATTTTGCTCCATATGTAGTCCATGGTGGAATCTATACAAAGACTTGTATTTAGGAACGGAGAGAGTACATATTAAAGAAGAATGGAAGAGGAACATGGTAAAGAAGAGCAAGCAGATTTTGGATAATAAAATGTTGGTTGCGTAGTGCCCACACATGATGAACCAGAGCGCATTAAGAATGCAACTCCCAGCTGTCTCTCGACCATTTCAGACGGTTGGATGAAGATCCTACGTCTCCTAACCCTTCTTCTTCCTCGTCTCTGATTCTTCCCATACAGAACACCGCACGGGCCGCTGGCCGGACCACCGGCCCCCACCGCCTGTGTTCCTCCGCCACCCCCACCCCCCACCCCCGCCCCAACCCCCACCCGCGTC